>NW_026069262.1:0-1992 GCF_014885135.2 Alexandromys fortis
CCCATAAATTGCTATTGAAATAAATAGATATGTCAATTATTATCGGGCTGTATGTCAAGTACCCATTGCATCTTTGAATGACAATATTTTAATATCTGTCAATATCTATAACATTTATTGCTATAGTTAAATTTTATATCCCACAGTTAAAAATGGATGCAACTCTTACTTAATATTTCTATGTTGTGTTCATTGTACTTTACTTTCATTACAAAAAAAAAGTACAAGTACCTCAACAGGAATCCTCCTATGAAATAAATATTTTCATATCACCCTGCCCTAAACACATTAAAAAATAATTGCTATAAATATTTTTGTAGACATGATTATATGTGATGGCATTTTTCACAATGCACAACAATTTAAAGATTAGGAAAGAATTTCCAAAACACTTAAAAGCAATCATAACCCACATATGTCTACAGACATATGTAAATGCAATTACATGTGAGTGTGCTGACAAAGAGTTCAATGTTTTCTTCCCTGATGTCTTGTGGTCTGTGTCTTTATTTTGTTTATATTGCTGTGAAGAGACACCATGAATATGGCAGCTCTTATGATGGAAAACATTTCATTGAGACTGTGTATAGTTTCACAGTTTTAGGACAATATTATTTTTTAGGGTTTTTATTATTTTTTTTATTGAGAAAAAGAAAAAAAAAGTTTCTGCCTCCTCCCAGCCTCCCATTTCCCTCCCCCTCCTTCCACCCTTCTTCTCCTCCCCCCACTCATCTCCCCCTCTCTCTCCAGTCCAAAGAGCAGTCAGGCTTCCCTGCCCTGTGGAAATTTGAAAGCCAGAAGGTCCTGGATAGAGGTACTGCAGAAACTAAGAGACCATGGATGCAAGCCCAGACTATAACCAGCCAAGCTATCGTTCACTATCAATGGAGAAAACAAAAATTTCCAGGATAAAAACAAATTTAAACAATGCATAGCCACAAATCCAGCCTTATAGAAAGTAATAGAAGGAAAATCACTAACCAAGGAGTCCAACAATGGACACAATAACTCAGACATCTATAGACCCTTCCCTAGCACAACTCAAAGAAGGGAAACACACAAACTCTACTACTAGGACAATATTATTATCGCAAGAAGCATGCCAGCAGGCAGGCAGACAGACTGATAGAGCTGGCAAGCAGCAAAAGAGGACTGCACCACACAAGCCAGACTTGCACTTAGAAATCTTAAACAGCACTCCCATAGTGACACACTTCCTCCATTAGGACCACACCTAATCTAACAAGGCTACCCCTCTTTATGTTGATATTCCCTTCGAACAAAGCACTCAAACACATGAGCCTAGGGTTAGAATACCTATTCAAAGCACCACAGCCACTATTTTATCTTTTAATTTTTTATTACCCTTTATGTTTTATTCTCAAATTTGTTCATGTTCTATTTTTCTCTATTGTTTATTGTCCTTTATATCTTTGAGTAATATAATTTGTGTTATATATTTTGATTGTGCTTATACTTCCCCACTACACCAATTTTTACTATTTTTTATGCACACCTACCTTTATGTCTTTTTTAATTTTTATCATATGAAGCACAGATTATGTTGCAAAAAGCTCTTGGATGTGATATCATTTCTATATAATTGTTGATCTATTAGGTGTCACATTTTAAAGGAAGTAGACTCCACCTTTCCTAGTAGGTATCAATTGTCAATAGCATCTTACTTAGAAAAGAATATTTTTTTTCTTTTTTCTTTTGGATGAAAATCCAGCCATTTATTTAAATTGGTTACAAGAAATCATGGTCCAATATACCAGGCTAGGTCCACCTCCCCAGCTAGGGCCAAAGTCTTGCCTACCCATTTTTTTCCTCAGGCAGTACCAGATATATGGAAAAAGGTGGGAAAAGTTGAGGGGGTTCCCCAAACCCCTATTTGAGAATGGGTAAAAATGGCCTTTAAAGATTTTAATGCCTGATTTGGACCTTGAGATTTCAGTCCGGTGCTCCAATGTGGGTCTCTGTCTCTGTCTC
>NW_026069262.1:4076-8691 GCF_014885135.2 Alexandromys fortis
GCCATATGCCTCTTTTTGGGTCTGGGTAATCTCACTCAGTAAAGTGTTTTCTATTTCCATCCATTTGCATGCAAAATTCAAGATGTCATTGTCTTTTCTGTTGAGTAGAACTCTAATGTGTATATGTGCCACAACTGCTTTATCCATTCTTCTACTGTGGGGCAACTAGGTTGTTTCCAGGTTCTGGCTATTACAAATAGTGCTGCTATGAACATAGTTGAACAAATGCTTTTGTAGTATGATAGGACATCTCTTGGTTGTATTCCTAAGAGTTTAATTGTTGGATCCTGAGGTAGGTTGACTACCAGTTTACTGAGAAACTGTCACACTGATTTCCAAAGTGGTTGCAGAAGTTTGCATTCCCACCAGCAATGAATGAGTGTCCCCCTTACTTCACATCCTCTCCAGCATAAGCTATAATTGGTGTTTTTGATTTTAGCCATTATGACAGATGTAAGATGTTATCTGAAGTTGTTTAGATTTCCCTGATAGCTAATGAAGTTGAACATGTCCATATGTATCTTTGGTCCTTTGAAATTCTTCTGTTGAGAATTCTCTGTTCAGTTCCGTACCCCATTTTTTAATTAGGTTAATTAGAGTTTTGATGTCTAGTTTCTTGGGTTCTTTATATCTTTTGGAGATCAGACCTTTGTCTGATATAGGGTTTGTGACGATCTTCTCCCATTCAGTAGGTTGTCTTTTTGTCTTAATGACTGTCCTTTGCATTAAAGAAGCCTCTCAGTTTTAGGAGTTCCCATTTATTTGTTGTTGTTCTTATTGTCTGTGCTCCTGGGGTTCTATGAAGGAAGTGGTCTCCTGTGCCCATGTGTTGCCGACTACTTCCCACTTTCTCTTCTATCAGGTTCAGTGTGGTCACATTTATATTGTAGTCTTTAATCCAATTGGACTTGAGTTTTGTGCATGGTAATAGAAATGATTCTATTTTCATTCTTCTACAGGTTGACATCCAGGTATGCTGGCACCATTTGTTGAAGATGTTTTCTTTCTTCCACTGTATACTTTTAGCTCCTTTGTTGAAAATCAGGTGTTCATAGGTTTGTGAGTTAATATCCCGGTCTTTGATTTGATGTCATTGGTCAACATCTCTTTTTTATGCTAATACAAAGCTGGTTTTATTATTGTAGCTCTGTAATAGAGTTTGAAGTCAGGGATGCTAATGCCTCCGAAAGTACTTTTATTGTATAGGATTGTTTTGGCCATCTTGGGTTTTTTGTTTTTCCATATAAAGTTGTTTATTGTTCTATCAAGTTCTGTGAAGAATTTTGTTCGGATTTTGATGGGGATAGCATTGAATCTATAGATTGCTTTTGGTAGAATTGCCATTTTTACTATATGGATTCTATCCATCCAAGAGCATGGGAGATCCTTCCATTTTCTGGTATCCTTTTCAATTTCTTTCTTCAAAGAATTAAATTTCTTCTCAAATATATCTTTTACTTCCATGGTGAGAGTTAACCCAGAATACTTTACGCTATTTGTGGCTATTCTGAAAGGTGATGTTTCTCTGATTTCCCACTCTGCTTCTCTATCCATAGTGTACTTCAAGCACTATATTGAAGAAGTATGTAGAGAGTGGACAGCCTTTTCTTATTCCTGATTTAGTGGTATAGATTTGAGTTTCTCTCCATTTAATTTGATATTAGCTGTTGGCTTGCTGGTTATTGCTTTTATTATATTTAGATATTGTCCTTGTATCCCTGACCTCTCCAAGACATTTATCATAAAGGGGTGTTGAACTTTGTCAAATGCTTTTTCCTGCATCTAATAAAATAATCATATGATTTTTTTCTTTCAGTTTGTATAATGGATTACATTGATAGATTTTCATATGTTGAACCAGCCCTGCATCTCTGGGATTAAGCCTACTTGATCATAATGGACAATTTTTTGATATGTTCTTGGATTTGGTTTGCCAGTATTTTTATGAGGATTTTTGCATCGATGTTCATGAGTGAGATTAGCCTGTGATTTTCTATCTTGGTTGAGTCTTTGTGTGGTTTCGGTATCAGCGTAACTGTAGCTTCATAAAAAGAGTTTGGCAAGAACTCTTATGTTTCCATAATGTGAAACACATTAAGGAGTATGGTATCAGTTCTTCTTGAAAGTTCTGGTAAAATTCTGCATTAAAACCATCTGGTTTTAGGATATTTTTAGTTGGGAGGTTTTTATGACAGCTTCTATTTCCTCATAACATAAAGTCTATTCAGATTGTTTATCTGGTCTTGATTCAATTTTGGTATATGGTATTTATCTAAAAACAAGTCCATTTCTTTTACATTTTCCAACTTTGTGACATATAGGCTTTTTTAGTAAGATCTAATGATTCTCTGAAGTTCCTCAGTGTCTGTTGTTATATCCCCCTTTTCATTTCTGATCTTGTTAATATGCGTGTTCTCTCTCTGCCTTTTGATTAGTTTGGATAGGGGTTTGTCAATCTTGTTGATTTTCTCAAAGAATCACCTCTTTGTTTCATTGATTCTATAGTATTGATAGTATTTTCTGTGGAATCACAAAGTCTCCTTTCTGGTAAATCTCTTGCTAGTTGTTGGGTCACTGGAAAAATGTCGTGTGTCTGCACTCAACTAAATGTATCTTGATCAGTAGACCCTATCACAAGTGAACTTTTGAATGTTAAGGCATCAATTAATTCTAAAGCACTTGGAAAATGGTAATAGTTATTAATGACAATATAATGTTTAACTTTACAACAATTTCCCAGTTAATTATCTGATATTCAAACTATGGGTATTCATTGAGATCTAACAAATGCTTTATTAGACAGAAAAAAGTTTTACTATTACTAAGGAACATGAGATGATATTGTCTATGCAGTATACTGCTTGAGTTGCTAAGAAGAAAATCATAGAACTTGTTTCAAAACTGTCCTCAGGACCTGATGACATTGGCACAGATCCATGACAGAATGGCCTCCGGAGATGTGGCTGTAGGATTCTTCTTTCTGTCCCAGACTCTACTGGGAATATTGGGGAACTCAGCCTTGCTTTTCTGTTTAATTATTGCTGACTTCTGTGGAAACAAGACAAAGAAGCCCACAGACCTGATTGTCAAACACTTAACCACAGCCAACTTCATTGTTCTCTGCAAAGGAATCCCTCAGACAATAGCTGCTTTTAGTCAGACTCACTTTCTAGATTATGCTTCATGTAGCCTTACCTTATATTTTCATAGAGTTGCCAGAGGAGTATCCCTTGGCTCCACATCCCTGATGAGTGTCTTTCAGGCCATCACCATCAGTCCCAGTAATTCCATGTGGGCAAAGCTCAAAGTCAGAGCTCCAAGGATCATTGGTCCTTCCCTGGGCCTGTGCTGGACCCTCCAGCTATTGATATATATCTTCATTCATTGGTATACAACCGATATAAAGGGTCAGCGAAATATTACTGGGATAATAGATCTTGGATACTGTGTTGTTATGAATCCTGGAAGAAAAATCATCACAGTTAATATAATCCTGCATATATTCAATGATGTCATCTTCATGGGAATGATGATGTGGGCCAGTAGCTACATGGTGTTTATCCTGTTCAACCACAAGGAAAGGGTCCAACACATCCACAGTTCCCTGTCTCCTAAGTCATCACCTGAGACCAGAGCAACCCAAAGCATCCTCATTCTAGTGAGCTGTTTTGTTCTCTTCTATATAGTCTCTATTGTCTTTACAGCTTATCTGTCTTTCCAAGATGTAGTCACTAAGTGGTTGTCCAACACTAGTGTGGCTATGGCAGCATGCTTCCCAGCATTCTGTCCCTTTCTGCTCATCAGACACTACACTTCACTTTTCAGGATTTGCTGTACCTGTTCTTTCTAGACAGTAATCTATTGTACAGATGCCCAGAAATCTAAAATCTGTGACATTTGCATACCTTTTTCCATTTCTCTATGAAGTTCTATTTGGGTATATAATGTCAACATGAACCATCACATGACATGTAGTATAGCTACGAAATTTCATCTAAACATTGTTTACATGTTTGCCTGGGACATAGGCAATTCACACTGTGTTATATAAGTACTGAAACAATTACCAACCATTATTTTCATAAATAAAGTCACAGTGGGTGAGATAATTAAGCTGTGGGGATATGTGAATTATGGTGACGTAAGTGAGCTTCTGTGAGAATGGGCGTAAATCAGCATTCCATCTTACATTCAAAATTAACCATTGCAGGTGTGCATACAGATCTGTGTCCCAAATTGTAAAGTCAGTGTTGGTGGATGTCAGCAAAAGAGAGCAACTTTAAAAAGATAATAATGTTCAGAACAGCTTTCGGATGGTAATGAACACACGCAAAGGTTCATCACTGAAAAGAATGTAGACTCAATCGATGTTTTGTTTCTAAATTCTAAAATATATTCACAACACTGTAAAGATTACACATTGGACATTATTCCAAAAATCAGAGGTTGATAAGCTTTCAAATGAAAATTTTTAGATTTGAATTATAGAAACTTCATAGAAAATGCTAAACACTGTAGACAGTTACTTAGGTAAGAATCAGATTATTATTTTAAGTTAAATGATGGAAGACTACAAGTGGATTAGTAAGTAGAACATATTTTTTTTAAATGTAAT
>NW_026069263.1:0-1965 GCF_014885135.2 Alexandromys fortis
GACTACTTTTTGAAAGCAAATTTAATCTAGGAAGTTAAAAAATGCCTCTTATATTCTAAGATAAATTTTATATTTGCATTTTCTGAGTTTTGTGAAAGTATCTGTCAGAGATTTTGGAACCAGCCCCATACTCCAACCCAGACTACAGTCACAGTTTAAACTTGACATTTGAAAGTCATAGAAAATGATTTACTCTTTCCTTTTCCAGAATGGTGTGTCAGGCTATGAAGTGATGTATATGATACATTATTTCAGGAAAGGTGGTTTTTCATCTATTTAATGATAAGTCAGATATGCCTAGTGATATTGCTTAGGTATATGCAGTTCTGGCCTTGTACTTAACCTAAACTTCATGCTAAGATCCCCAAAACAGGCTTTGAAAGTCAATGAATGTATTTGTCTAACTTCCGAATGTGTCCTCAGTGACTAAATCTTTGTCTATTGTTTATTTAATTGGGTTATTAAGGATGGTTGGACAAAAATGGCTTTTCCCAGATTCTGACATATTTAGAAACACCATCTGTTTATGATAAAAACATTAACTGAATGGCTAGTGAGGGCCATTTTTAATCCCTCAAGTGAGCCTTTGTTATCAATATTATTTTCCTTTTCAAATATGGAAGATATGCAGTTTCTGAAAATGTTGCCACATTTTTGTTTGAGTGAAATTTATTTTCTTATCTTTGAATATAAATGAAATTTATTGAATAAATAACACATATTTATTAAAGCTCATTAAAATAATACTTTTATTGTATTTATTATTATTGTGTGTTGTGGTTGTTTGATTATAGGTCCACAGCTTATGGCCATAATAGAATGTGTGACCTTGTTGGAGTAGGTGTGGCTTTGTTGGAGAAAGTGTGTCACAAGGTGGGCTTGAGGTCTCAGAAACTTAAAACATGCCTAGTAGACACAATTTTTTTCTGCTGCCCAAGATTTTGATGCACAACTCTTACCTACTTTTCAAGCACAATGTCTGCTTTGTGCCACTATGCTTTCCGACATGATGATAATGGAATAAACCAATTAAATTGTTTCCTCTATAAGAGTTGCTGAAGTCATAGTGTCTCTTCACAGAGAAAGAAACCTGAGCCAAAATATGTATGTATATTCTTTTTTTTGTGTATCAGTGAATATAGTCATGTATATCATAGACAGCATTCATAAGCTGGTACTTCTTCTGGATAGTTTTATATCAACATTCTATAAGCTAGAGTCATCTGAGAGGAGAGGACTTCAACTGAGAAAATGCCTCTATAAGTTCATTCTGTAGTCAAGCCTGTAGGGCACTATCTTAATAGGTGATTAATGTGCGTGTGTACAGCCTATTGCCAGTGGTGCCACACCTGAGTTGGTGGTGTTGGGTGCAATAAGAAATCAGATTGCAACTCATGGAGAGCAAAACAGTTAGCATCACTCCAACTGAGCCATGGCCTCTGCAGCTTCTGTGTCTTCAGATTCCTCTGTTGAGTTCCTGCCTTGAGTTTCTTCAGTGAGGGGTGTGACTTGAGAATTGTTTGATGTATTAAACCCCTTTCTCCATAATTATGCTTTGTCCCAGCAATTGGTATCAGGAGTGGGTATTGCTGTGTCAGATATGACTAAGCATTTTTAGGAGGGCTGAAATGACATTAGAACATTGGACTGAAAAACCGTTAAATATACTGAGCTCAGTGGGATGTTCTGTGAGAACTTGGAAGATACGGGTGTTGGGAGAATTGCATATGATGGAGGATTGGCTTGTAAGTTTTGGACAGAAGTTAGAGAGTGCCTTGAAGACTCAATTGAGGACAGATCATTATTAAAATTAAGAACCTGTGGTTCCAATCTTATGCTGCTAAAGAAGCATTTGTGAAGAGTAAGACACCAGATTTCTTAAAGTGAATACTTGGCTTTTCTGGAACAATCAGTATTGAACAGCTAGAACTGAAAAAGCAATGAGCATAAATGAGGCGAAATCTT
>NW_026069263.1:2650-4578 GCF_014885135.2 Alexandromys fortis
CAGAAACATTCACCTGGTTACCTAGGAAACAGAATGCTAAGAAATTCTCCCCTCAGTTTATGTTTTGGTATATGAAGCTGTTTGGAGAATAAATGGAGGAACTTTTCAGGATGTAAACTTACGATTTCATGAGGGGTCACTGAGAATCTCCCTCCCGGTAAAGCCATGTGAGTTGTCTTTATTCTTCCCATGCCTTCCCTCTGGTCCAGAGAGACAGTTTGTGTTGGGGTGGACCCTGACATAGTGGCATGTGCAACATGGGACTGACCACTGAACCCTGAGAAATACCAGAGAAGTGATGAGAAGTATGGAGGAAAAAGTGAGAAACCCGTGAGAAAAAAAATGCAACAGGTTAATATGTGAGTAATAAGCACTAAAAAATAGAATTTAAAGAAGTATAATAAAGTGGAACAAAATTTAAATCAGGAGTAAAAATTTGTAAATAATAAGTTATATATACATAGGATAAGAAAAGAGTATTCAGTTATATATGTTGATAGCTAAAGGAAGTTAGAATGGAGCAGAAACAATGGCAAAGATATTTAGAATCCGTAAGTGTGATAGCCGCAGAAATGCAATTTTTATCGCTTGCTAAATGGGAAGGAAAAGTGAAGGGAATATGGCATTTGGCCCAAAAATTGCCTAGGATTCCACTGAGATTGAGGTGCCACGTGAAGGCATAGTAGCCAGCTGAATCTAACCCACCTGCAGGGGAAAGGCAAGCAGGAATCCGAGTAAGTTTAGAAAACAAATTTCACCACACAGTCAGCAGCCCAAAGTCAGTCAATAGAACAGAGGAGAGGATTCAGGAATTCTCTTAAATTTATGATTACAAGTTAAAATAAAAAAGATAGTTAAAAATTGGCACGGTTACACCTGTCAGAGCTTGTGAGGGCAGGCTGGCAGAAGACGGGAGCACGTGTCCTACCCCGAGCAATGCAGCTCAGTTCAAGCTAAGAGATGGACAGGCAAGTTTGCAAAAAGGGTAGCCTCAGGGAACTGCAGCTTCAGGACAATTAAAAATAAACAAGCATGTTAAATATGCTTCCTTTCTACATTTCACATGTTTGTAGGCAAGTGAATTCGTATCCAAGGTGGATTGATATCAGTTCCTTTGATCCTCATATGTGTTTTAAATTTGTTTTCAGTACTGTGGCTCTGTAGTGAAGTTTGAAAGTCAGAGATTGTGATGCATTCAGAAGTGCCTTGATTGTACAGGATTTTAAGATTGTTTAGGGTATCCAGAGTTTTTATTTTTTCTTATAAAATTGTGAATTGTTTTTTCAAGGTCTGTGAAGAATTTTGCTGTAATCTTAATGAGCATTTGGATTGAATCTGTATTCTGCTTTCAGTGAGATTGTCATTTTTGCTATGTTGGTTCTACTTTCACAAGGGAATAAGAGATCTTTCTGTTTTCTGATGTCTTATATTTCTTTCTTGAAAGATTTTTTTCTTTTTTATTGATTTTTATTGAGCTCTACATTTTTCTCTGCTAGCCTCCTTGCCTGCCACTCCTCTCCCCCTTCAATCCTCCCCTAAGGTCCCTATGCTCCCAATTTACTCAGGAGTTCTTGTCTTTTTCTACTTCCCATGTAGATTATATCTATGTAAGTCTCTCTTAGTGTCCTCTAAGATCTCCAGGATTGTGGTTTGTAGGATGGTTTTCTTTGCTTTATGTTTAAAAACCACTCTAAATGAGTACATAGGATAATTGTGTTTCTGTGACTGGATTACCTCACTCAAAATAATGTTTTTTAGCTCCATCTATTTTCCTGCAAAATTCAAGATGTTATTTTTTCTGTTGTGTAGTACTCCATTGTGTAAGTGTACCACATTTTCCTTATCCATTCTTCAGTCGAAGGGCATTTGGGTTGCTTCCAGGTTCTGGTTATGACAAACAAATCTGCTATGAACATAGTTGAGTACAT
>NW_026069264.1:0-8414 GCF_014885135.2 Alexandromys fortis
AAAAAAAAAAAAAAAAAAGTCTGCTAACTTTTACTGAATGTTGCAATCGATGATGTAACTTATGTAAGTAGGGTTACTCTGTCACATATTGATAGTTACTTCACTTTCACATCCACATTAACTTGATTTTAAATGCAATTAATATATATAGTCAAGGAAGACTAATGGACTACATTCTGCACTTAACCTGGTAGACATTTTCAAATGGCACAAGTGACCAGTGCAAACCTATTTTGCATTGTAAACGACTAAATAAATCTTAATGGATTAAGAATGATCAGCTATCAACACACAAGGGAAATTAAGTGCTGAAATGCCTACATTGATTATTTTAAATTATTAGCCTTACTCTGTTCTTGAATTTGTATGCTTTTAGTGAGCTTTAACACATTTACAAGACTTATTGACTATAATTACAAGAGAATTCAAGTAATGGACACATCAATTATAAGCAACATGTCTTGACCAGACAGTTGCATAAAGAATTCTAAAAAGAGCTCCATTAGCATCTTCCTCTTGGTTTTATTCAGTTTTATCTGACTTATTTTCCATGCGTAAGAACAGCCTGGTGTCTAATGCCATGTCATTTCAGAGTGTGAGAAGCAACAACAGATACCAACAACACACACACATAAGCACTTGGCGTCCTCCAGAAATGGGCATCAAGTAGCTAGGGGAGAGCAGGCCAGAGACTGCGGTGTTTATATTCACCGGAACTGATCTCCTATTACTTTCTTTAAAGGAAATGTCTGACCTATCTTTAATCAACCTCAGTTACTGACAATGCTGTATAGCTCCGTGTAGCCATGCACTAAGTTTCAAAAACTGCAGGAATTTAAAGTGTAGATTTAACAATATGCCATTATTTAAAAGTACAGTAAAATAAACCTCACCGTTTTAATGAAAATATGTTCATTGAAATGTGAATTTATTATTCAAATCCACTCATAAATTCAACCATGTAGACAGAACTTGTCTAAGCAGAGCACAATGATTTAGAAAAGCTGTCTATTTAAAATAAAGAATGTATGGCAGGTTTATAGAAACACTGCAGTGAATTTTTACATAAATTTAGAACAGTGGCTTATACATTTTTCACCAAATATATATATATACATATATATATATATTTAAAATTTCTCCCCAAACTAAACATTAGCATGTAATGTTCAATGTGTCAGAATACAGACCCTAAATCAGGTACTACCTCAATGAAAAATCAAATTCCAATTCATATTAAGGGAAGCATGTTCACAAATTCTGGTCCTTGAAAGTAGGATCATACTACTGGGACTCAGGCTTGTAGATACAAACTATCTGTTGATAAATACTTTTAAATTTCTAATATCTTAAGAAATTTTATTAAGGGGCAAGAGAGATGGCTCAGCAGTTAAGAGCATAGGCTTCCCTTCCACAGGATCCAGGTTAAATGGCCAGGGGATCCAATGCCCTCTTCTGGTTTCCAAGAACAATGCATGCATGCAGTACACAGACATACAGGCAAGCAAAACACATAGGAAAAAAAATAAACATTAAATTTTTGAGGATGTGGTGGCACACACCTTTACAGAAGAGGGGAAGGAAGAACTATAGGAGCCAGAGGGGTCAAGGACACCACAAGATAATGGCCCACAGAACCAGCTTACCCGGATTCATACGAGCTCAGAGACTGAACTGACAATCAGGGAGTCTACGTGGGTCTGCCCTAGGTCCTCTGCATGTTATGGATATGGAGCCTGGTCTTCCTGAGGGACTCCTAACATTGGGGGGAGGGGGTCTCTCTGACTCTTTGGCTTGCTTTGGGGACTTTTCCTTCCAATGGGTTGCCTTGTCCAGCCTTAAAACTAGGGGAGATGCCTAGTTTTATTGCAACCTAATATGTCATATTTGATTGACATACCTGGAAGGCCTACCCTTTTCTGAAGGGAAAGGAGGAGTGGATCTGGGGAGAGGGGAGGTAGGGGAGGGACTGGGAAGAGAGGAAAGAGAGGAAATTGCAATCAGGATGTAATATATGAGAGAATAATAAAAGACTAAAAATTTGAGGGTGTCATGGCACACACCCTTAATCCAACACTTGGGAAGCAGAAGCAGGCGGATCTATGTGAGGTGGAAAACAGCCTAGGCTACATAGTAAGTTTCAGAACAGCCAGGACTACACAGTGAGGCCCTGTCTCAGAACATAAGAATTTTAATAAAGGTTAAAAGCTACTTAATATGCTCTCCAAAACCACAAAGTGTCGTTTACTATAACTTTGGAAAATCAAATAATTAATACAAAACAAATGAAAAGCAGTAAAACACAAGAATTTTGCACAGCCATCAGAGGCTGCTTTTGACAAAAGTAAAAGCAATTTGTCCACTGATGTGCCTTTAGAATCTCTAAGGCTAAATTGCCTCTGGAAACATTAAATGTCAACAATTCCTAGACACAAGCAGAACATCACACAAACACGAAATATGAATTAGGGGAAGGTTCGTCAGCAAATTCAAATGGGGTTCTATACTTGGTTGGGACCCAAAGTGCAAACTCCATCACTTTTGCACTTTGTAGGAAACGCAGGCTTGCTACCAGGGTTACATACCTGTGTGGGTGCGAATGTGAGCCAGAAAGGCCATGGAGTTGCTGCTCCGACACATCTTCCCACAGTACTTGCAGATGTTCCCCTGGTTTTCCTCTCTCTCGCGATTGATTTGCTCAGTGTCTTCCACTATGTACTTATTTACCTCCCGTAGCAATTCCTCGTGTTGTCCTTTAATGTGTAGAAACAAGTTCTGTTCAGAATCAAAGGGCTCTGTACACTTGACACATTTGAAGGTGGCCCCTCCCTCTGGAAGCTCTTCTACACTGGCCTGTTCATTTCTCATATGGCCAGCACTAGCCAAATGCTGGTGAAGGTTGCTCTCGGTATAGAAGGATTTCCCACAAAGTAAACAATGGAAGTGTTTCTCTTTCGTGGGATGCTTCATAGCTATGTGGACATTCAGTCCACTCAATCCATCTGCTAAGAAACCACAATCATCACATCGGATTCGTGTGGACTCGCCGAAGGAACTGCCTTCAACTTTCCTCTTCTTCAAGCCTTGAACACAGTCTTTTGGGGGCAACTCACTAACTCTCACCCCTGCTGCCAGAAGACCCTCTTCCGACTGATCTACCAATTCACCATCTTCAGAAGTTTTTATTCTAATTATGGAAGAATCAAACCGGCCAAAACTGTACCTGGTTTGCCCTTTGTCATCAATACTTATTATAGTTTCATACACATCGTTACTGTCAACTGTGTCATCAGAAGCTGGGCCATCCTCTTCTAAAACAATCTCATGTTGTGAGTTCATCAGGATTTCCTTATTCTCGAGAACAGGGTCAGCTTGCACATCTTTCAAGTCTTCTGAACTCGGTTCACATCCAGCTTTGCTCTGGCCGCCACCATCCAGGTCCCCAGCAGGGGAAGTGGATTCAGCGGAATGGTCCCCATCTAAGTCTCCAGAGGAGAGGGACTTGTCAAGGACTTTACCTCCACTATCACTGGTACTGCCTCCCTCACCTTCACAGCGTGTCCTTGGGTCACCAGCATCGGCATCGTTCAACAAGCCATGGTTTTCCTTTCCTGTCTCACAATCCGCAGCATAGTCTCCTGGATTGTCAGCTTGAAGACGGGCTGGGGAGCCATGATTAGAGGGTGTATTAAGGGACACTATCTCCCCAGGTTTCATATGTTTGTCCTTAGCAAGGGGCTGTTGCAAGGTCTCACAAAAGGAATGATCTTCCTCAGTCACAATTTCTACTGCGTCAGGAACACAGAGTACTTTAGACATGTCTAAGCTAGCATTCTCATCTAAAATAGAGCAATCTGCAGCATTTCTAGGTTTGAGAGTATCAGATGATTGGTCTGGTTTTATTTTAAATTCCTCAGGGTTTTGTGAATGCCCCTCCTCAGGCACAAGGATGCTTTTGGACATTTCTGAAGAACCTGCTTCCACAGTAGAGGAGTTGAGGTAAGACTGCCTTTTCATCTTATGCTTCTCTGTTGCAGCATGCCTAGTCATTTCCCTGCGAGTCACTGCATAGTAATCACAGGCCATGCAATAAAACTCAAACTCTTTGGTGTGCTTCCTTTTCACATGCAGCTCTAGCGAAGCAGCTGAGTGAGCACTGAACTCACAGTGCAGACATCTATTGTCACCTGAACCTGCAACATCTCTCTGAGAGCACACATCATTCTGCTGTAGAAGGTCCTCTGGATCTAGAGAGAGCTGCCCCTTTCTATCAGAGAGTCGACGGCTACCTTCTCCATCTCCAGAATGAAACACATTCTCAGCTTCAACTTCTACTGCGTTTTCACAGTCGACCACCGGCTTATCTGTAGGCGATGCAGCAGACCCAGCGGACCTGTCAGCCTGCTCATTGGAAGCGGTCACTGCTCCAGGGGAATTCTTTTTACACGCTTCAAGATCACCCCCTTCTGGGCCAACAATTATATCTGAGCTTTGTTTCCCATTTGCTTCTATTTCCACCCGTCCTTTATGTTTCTTGGTGGCACAATGACGTTCCATATCTCCTTTAGTTACAGTATAATACTTACAGACTTTGCATAAATAACTATACTGGTGACTGTGTTTACGCCTGATGTGCACCGTCAAATTTGTAATACTAGAGGCCAGAAGTCCACAGTGTGAACAGGTCCGTGAAATGCTGCCTTTGGGCCGCCCTCTCTTTGGAGCAGGGGCTAAGGCTAATTCATCATCTCTGGTGCCGACACCAGACTGGGGCAGCTCCTTAGGAGGCAGCAAGCTCTGCTCACGACAGGAATGCTCCTGTAATCGCACACCAACATGGCCTTCGGCTCTTCCACTTCCAGAAACGTGAGACTCCTCCTTTCTATCATTTGCACCTATGCACACCCTTTCAATGCACTCTTCAAAACTTAAACCAATATTATTTTTCTTAGCATTTTCAAGGTGTTTGCTTCTTTTAATGTGCTTCTCCATCCCTTCTTTGCTCAATGAATAAAGATTACATGCTTTACAAAGAAAGTGATAGTCTTGCCCATGCCGAAGCTTTATGTGTCTCGTGAGGACGGTGGAAGACCGTGTTTTGTAAAAGCACTTCTTACACTGAAACTGAGGCTTACTTGAATGCCTTGCTTCAGTTCCATGGCTGACCCTCGACTCAGCAGGATCTTCCTTAGCTGCTTTCCCTGATTCTTCTCTAGAATCTTCCATGTTTTCTGATTCTAAAGTACTTAAAGGTAAAACAGAGTCCCTGCTCAATGATGATGCCGTCTTGGGTTGGACCACTAAACTATTATGCATCTCAGTTGCTCTGTGTTCTTCCACATCCTTTTCAGGCAAGAACAGATTACAGGAGGTGCAAAAAAAGCCCATGTTATGCATTTCCTTCATGTGGTCTCTAAGACCCACTTCATTCAAGGAAACGAAGGAACAATGCTGGCAGCTGAGGGCAGGAGCCACCTGCTGGTGCTGGTCATTATGAAAGTGTTCCTCTAAGCCTTCCCTCGACGGACTAGAAAAGTTACAGGTCTGACAGCAAAACCGCATCTCTCTTGCAGGGCACCTTCTCACATGAATTTCCAAGTCTGTCTTGTCTGCAGCTATATGACCACACTCTGGACAGGTACACAGGACCTGGCAGACTGGAGCTGGTTTTACTGGCAGGGAGCCCAGCTGCGTGGAGCCCGAAAGATGGGAAGCTGTCTTGTCCTGCGTCCCTTCTGCGTCGTCTGAGGTAGTCACACACAGACTTTGGACATCCTGGCTCGTTTGTCTTTGTTCTGTCATTGGCTGTGCATCATTTGGCTTCATCTGTGTTCTAAAGTGTTTCATATACATCCTCTGAGTTTCATTGGTACCCCTCTTATTAATTCCTAGAAGATTAAACCTTTTCTTTGCCTGGCCCTTTAAAGTAAAGGTGCCAGTTCTTCTGCGAAAGCTATGACCCAACATGAGGAGATTTCGCTCAGATCTTGTCCTCGAGGTGGCACTGATACTAATATGCGCTCTCTGGAGGGTATTCTTAATGGATTCCGGTTTACCTAAAAGACCCTCTGAGCTTACTAAGCCCCCTAGCTGTTTGTTCTGATTTTCAGGACTTTGAACTACACCAAAAGTAACACTTTCCTCAACAACTTCTTCTTTCCCTGATGAGGTATTCCTAGATGGCACCATTTCGACAAGCAGCTCACTCCCAGCACCACTGTGTTCAGAAAGGGTTCCTCTGCAGGCCTGAGAGTTGTTCCCAGTGTTCTGCACTCCTTTGGAATCCCCATTCCTTGCCAGTGGTTTAGAAGCTCTTGGTTTCGTTCTAACATTCTTTGTTCCCATGACACAGGATTTTTTAGGAAAAGGCTGTTTTGTTAAGATTTGTACAAATCCTCCACGAGCAGCAAGGTTCTGACGCCGAAGGTGTGTTTTGCCAAGATAATGCGCATTCAGCAGGTTTTCTTCGGCACAGTGGAAGCCGCAGAGATCACAGGAAAAAATTTTCTGAGGCCCGTGAGTATGTTTGACATGCACGTGAGGAGGCGAGCTGCTCTCTGCTCTGTGGCTACAGTGGCAGCAGGCACACTTCTTCTCCTGTTCCACACGACATTCCACATGCTCTTCCAAAGCAGAGCAAGAGGAAAATGAATGGCCACACATCCTGCACTTGAGAACTGTCTCTGCATTTCCAAAGCTACTAACACTCATTTCTTCTGGAGGAAAAGGAGTGTGTCTTTCCGGAACTAGGGAAACCGTTTCCTGAGCAGGCTTTCTCTCCGCATCTGCTTTCAAATGAAGAGTATCAAATGTACTAAAATCCCCTGGTGGGGAGAAGACACTGGGAAGGGCTTGGCCTCCATCTGAGTGGTTGGTGGAGAAGGCCTCCTGTCCTACATCAGCTTCTTCAGTGTCCAACCCAGAGGTGCCCTGCTCTTCCATCTCACAGGGCTCTATTCTCCTTCGTTTGGAAGCAAGTTCATTTCTCTCTTCCTCCACAGCAACACTGTCTGAGCTGGACGATTCTGAAAAAACCCTTTTGCTCGTGAAACTCTCAGAGGCATTTGCTATCCCATCGGATACAGGCCCACAACTGGCATCACAGGAGGAAATGATTTTCGTGTCTGTGGCTTCCTCATCCTCATCATTTTCATGTTTATTCTCAGAATCCATTCTTAATAAAGTTCTGGTGATGTTTCTTCTGACGGATTGAATTTAACTAGAATTTATAACCTGTAAAATAAACAGACATGGCATTAGAGTTTTGAACATGAAGAAAATGCAAACCTCTAGGTCTGAACCGAAGGGAGAAAAATATGATGAAATCAACCTCAATGAAGTTTCTTCCATACTTGCCAAACCTGACCACATGTATAAAGTTCTTTTTTCAAAATTGGCAATCTAGCTGTGTGTGGAAGTTAAAACCTGCAATCCCAACAATTCTGAGGCTAGGACAGAAGGATTACCTTATGATCAAGGCCAATCAAGGTTACACGGCTACTACCAGGCCAAGCCAGGCTACAGAAGGAGATTCCCATCTTTAAAACAGAAAAATAAAATAAAGGCATGAGATCCAATCTGTGGACCGCAGTGACTCACAAAGCAATAGGATGCATCTTTGTCAGGGGTAAGGGACACTCCCGTCAGTTTTCAGTCTACAAACAGTAGATTTCAGGTCACTTCTTTTTAAACAGAGAAGCCTTTCTTACAAATTCTACTGTGGTGGATCCCCATTCTATGAAGCAGATGTGACGAGAATCTGGAGCACTGCCTCTAAGCGGCACAAAATGCTGGTACAAAGGCAACAGCAAAAGACTTACCATGGCATCCTCAGGAGATCTCAACTAACACCACATATTCTCATCACAGGTTAACACTCACGCTCAAATCTCCTGCCAATGAAAAGCCACCCCTGTTCCTTACACGCCGTCATTCTTGTGTTGTCTGAGAGTTGATGGCAAAGGCCAATGCCAATGGCACAAAATTAATGAGTAAGGATTTTGGAGGGAGGGGAATTACCCAGAATAGAATGTCTTAAAAGTCAATATTATTGATTTTATTTTTTCATTATTATAGCTAATTAACACATATCCTTTTCCATTTATTTTATACTATGATTGAAATTTTTAGCCAAATGTGACTTTATTTGAAGTTAATAAAAGTCATTAACATATAATGACATTTTAAACTATTTAGCTACTTTTTCCATAAATGACAAATAAAAATGAAGCCTGTTACTTAAAAGTGGAGAACAAAAAATAATATATAAGGCATGTAAACAAACAAATGACAGAAGAAAAAACACTTAGCAAAATTAAAAACTTCCAAGGATACTATGCTATAAAGGTCACCAATTAGAAAGTGAAAAAAAAGAACCCTTGGAACAGGACTTTGTCTCTTCTTTTTTTTTTTTT
>NW_026069265.1:0-1225 GCF_014885135.2 Alexandromys fortis
CTCTCTCTTTCTCTCTCTCCCCCTGTGTGTGTGTGTGTGCCTCATTCCTGTGCACCAGAAGCAAGCTCTGAGCTACTTTTTACATTTATAAAATTCTTTTCTCATTATTTTTTAAATTATTTTACATAACAACCACAGTCCCCACCCCCCATATCTCTTCCCCTACCCCTCACCTCCCTTGCCCAACACCATGGTTGGTTGCCTGCTAACATACTCCCCGCCATAAGGGTCATAGATCTACTATCCTCTGGAACTGAGATTCCCAACTATTTTACAAGTTGACTTGGCCATAAGTTTTGTGAAAAGTAACAAAGACACTGATTTATCTTAAAATATAAATGAATGAAGAAGTCATTCAAAAAAATCATTCCCTAAATGTTGCTAAGAACATTAAACAAATGTATTTGTTTTAAATTTGTAATAATTACAAAAAATGACTTCAAATTAGTTTGATAGTTGCCAATGTATTAATTTTATCAAATCTCCCTATTGGGATAAATGAAGAAAGTATCTTGAATTCTTCCCAGTCATTTTGTTGGCTCTACTGCTAGCAATTTTTTACATTAGGCACATGGTGAGGAACAAAGCAAATGGTTGATTTTATATCTGTCACTGAAAACTGCAATTCTGGGTATCAGAAATATAAATACATGCAGCAAGGTCAAATGAAATACATGCAGTGCTGAGTGGAAGAACCAACATAAGTAACCATCATCTCTTTATCTAAAAATCAGATTTCTCTAACAATTGAAAACAATCTAAGGAATATTATTCACAGGAGATGTGGACCCCCAAAAGTAAACTGTTCTGCTCTGAGGATTGGTCTTTGTGTGAAGCATAAAATCCTAGCAGAGAGACCTGACTTCAGATAGACGTGGTGATTTTTCCCTTGATGGATCAGACTCCAAAAACTTTCCATTAAAATGTTGCTATAGATATTGTTTTTGTGATTCAAATGGCTTAATTTGAGGGAGAAAATGGTTTTGAGACATTAATATTTATAAATACTATGTGAACATGAATGTATTTTTTACAATAAGATAGAATAGTATGCTTCTTATTTATCAATTAATTTTGTTACTTGACAATTTCATGTACTTACATATTGCAACCGATCTGTCTCTCTCTTATCCATTCTTATCTTTGTCCCACCTTATCAACTTTCTTCCTTTTTGTAAAAAACTGGTTTCTTTTTTTTTTCTTTTTTTTTTAAATATATTTTTTT
>NW_026069265.1:5760-8681 GCF_014885135.2 Alexandromys fortis
GGGCAGGGAACCCTGATTGCTCTTTGGGCTGACGAGGGAGGGGGACTTGATTGGGGGTGGGGGAGGGAAAGGGGAGGCGGCGGTGGGGAAGAGACAGAAATCTTTAATTAATTAATAAAGAAATAAATAAATTTAAAAAAGTATGTTTAGGGAAATTAAATTTGTTCCCCTCAAGTCTCTAACATAGGAACCATGAAAATGCAGGAACCATGAAAATGCTTCTGCATTATTAAAAAGAAAAAACTGGCTCAGCTTGTTGTATCCTATAACAATAAGTGTATGTCACTAACCACTGCAGAAAAGCCTGTGGGCTATGGGAGCATGGATGCTGGAGAGTAGAGCTGTTGTTTCAGTAAACAATGTCACCTCACTGTCAAGAAAATCCCTTCCTTTACCTGATCATCTCTCTTTCCACCTAGAAGGAATTCAAGAACTAAAGTGTTTAATATTTTCCTGTGAATTGAAGGACATATTCACTTGTTTCTATAATGTTTCATAAACACTTCACGACTTATCCTCTCTGCCAAATATAACCTGCTTGTAGCTCTATGCAGTTTTATGGGATTATTTTAGTTTGGTGGATGCTCTGTGGGTTGGGTGAGACCTCCAGAATAAAAAGGAAAGGAGGGCGAAGACATACTGTATGAAACTCTTAACTAATCAATTTAAAAACAACAAAAAGATTTTTTTCTTTTAAAGTTTTTATTCATTTTACATACAAACTACAGTTCCCACTCTTTCTCCTCCTCTTGTTCCCCAGCCACCTACTCCCAACCCATTCCCCAACCCACTGCTCAGAAAAAGTAAGGCCTCCTATGAGCAGAGTCAACAAAGCCTGGCAGATTAAGTTGAGGCAGGACCAAGCTTCTCCCCCTACCCCATTTCATCAAAACTGAGCAAGGCATCCCACCATCATGCCAGCTCATGCACCAGGGATAGATCCTGGTCCCACTGCCCGGACTCCTCAAACAGACCAAGTCATACAACTGTCACCCACATGCAGACAGCCCAGTTCTGTGCCATGCAGGCTCCACAGCTGTCAGTGTAGAGTTCATGAATTCCCACGAGCTTGAGTCAGCTGTCTCTGTGGATTTCCCCGTCATGATCTTGAGGCCCCTTCCTCATATAATACTTCTTCCTCTCTTCAGCTAGACTCCTGGTGCTCGGCGTAGTGCTTGGTTGTGGATCACTGCATCTGCTTCCATCAGTTACTAACTAGATGAAGGCTCTATGATGACAGTTAAGGTTTTTGCAATCTGATTACAGGGTAAGGCCAGTTCAGGCACCCTCTCCACTATTTCTAGGAGTCTTAGCTGGGGTCATCCTTGTGGGTTCCTGGGAATATCCCTAGCATCAGGTTTCTCCCTAACCCCACAATGGCTCTTTCCATCACGATATCTGTTTCATTGCTCTCCCACTCCACCCCTCCCCCAACTAGACCATCCAGTTCCCTCATGTTCTCCTCCCCCATCTCCACTCCTCTAACATTCTCACCCTCAGTATACCCAGAACATCTCATTGATTTCCTCTTGCCAATGAGAGCCATCTGTCACTCTTAAGGCCCTCCTTGTCACCTAGCTTCTCTGGAGCTGTGAAATGTCGTCTGATTATCCTTTGCTTTACATCTAGTATCCACTTATTAGTGAGTACATACCATGTTTGTCTTTCTGAGTCTGGGTGACCTCACTCAGGATGAGTTTTTCTAATTTCATCCATTTGCCTGCAGATTTCATAATGTCATTGTTTTTTTTTTATAGCTGAGTAATACTCCATGGTGTAAATGTATCACATTTTCTTTAGTCATTCCTCAAATGAGGGGTACCCAGGTTGTTTCAGGTTCTGGCTACTACAAATAATGCCGTTATGAACATAATTGAGCAAGAGTCCTTGTGGTATAATTGAGAATCTTTTGGGTATATACCCAAGAGTGGTTATACTGGATCTTGAGGTAAATTGAAACCCAATTTTCTGAGAAATTGCAATACTGATTTCCAAAGGAAATTTCATTTGATAAAGGAAGGTGTGTGATCATTATACCCATTACAAATGCAGGGGATCAACAAAAATACGAGTGCTTAAGAATATCAAACTTATCAATGAATTCATGTGGAAAGTCTTTGGACTTCTGTTGGTGCGTGCTAACATATACCTTAGATCCTACCCTTCAGAACTCAGAGGGCTAAGCTATTTTACATATAACTTCTCTTCAAATAAAATTTCTTGTAAATGTTTAACAAAGAGACCTGTGGATAATTTTTGAGAAAAATCATAGAATCAGATCTTCCCTGAAGCAGCAATTAAATATTCAAACCTCCCTCTGAGGATTGTCCCTTTTCAATGAGACATTCCTTCTTGAAAGAGCATCTCCCCCACATCTAAAAAGCGTGCGAGTGACATTTGTAGCCAATTAATCACAGGTGGCTGTTTGCCAGAGTTTCCCCACAGGATGTAATCCACACTCTGTTGACTTATAAAAAGCTTTATTTGAAATCCATATAAGCATCTGCAGCAAGGCCAGTAATCTGTCAGGAATCTCCAGAGGTATTTTGCTCTGAAATTTAAATGTCTCAGCATTCAACTTGCAATAATGTTATAGACAGCTCACCCTTGGTTAAAAATCTATACCCCATAACTTAAGATTTATTTTGTGTGTATGCACATGTGTATGGAGCTGCTTCCCTGCATGTATGCCCAGAAGAGAGCATTGGATTCCCTAGTACTAAGAAGATTGTGATCTGCTCAAAATGGGTGCTGGGAAATCTACCTTTTTTTTTTTTTTTTTTTGGATTTTCGAGACAGGGTTTCTCCGTAGCTTTTGGTTCCTGTCCTGGAACTAGCTCTTGTAGACCAGGCTGGCCTCGAACTCACAGAGACCCACCTGCCTCTGCCTCCCGAGTGCTGGGATTAAAGGCGTGTGCCAC
>NW_026069266.1:0-2460 GCF_014885135.2 Alexandromys fortis
CTTAGGGGGCGTGTTCGCCTCAGGCTAAAGTTTGCCTATAAATTTGGTGAGTGTGCTCCCAGCGCTCGCTTCTGCTTTCCTGGTCTCCGCAGGAACGGTGGTTCTGTAAGTCTATTCCTCCATTAAAGCTGTCTATATTTTGACAATCTGTCTGCATTCGCTTATGCCGTTACAGGTGACATTGCATTTTTTATTAAAAATTGCAAATAAAAAGATGGAGACCGTGAGCTTTGCAGCCACATGATCTCTTAGATCCTTGTTTCGTTAGGGATTAATTATTTAACCTGAGATTAATCTTTTATCATTTGGAACATAGTTTGTTCACTTGTGATAGAGCAATCCTCACAGGTTTGAGGAGTAGATAGATGATAACAATTAATATGGGCAAAGTACATAGGACAGTAAACTTTAGATATCATTGTCTGATGTAAGTTTTGTTGGTATAGGGTACACATGTGTGCATGCATCTGTGGCTGAGTGATCTTCCACACTCTTAACTCCAGTTGAGAAAATGCCACACCAACTCCAGTGTCATCTGTGTGACATGACATATGTCATTAAGCTGGATGGGAGCTACGTTTCCTCTGGGACTCGGCTTCCTGGAGGTCAATGGCAGATGTCCCAGTATTAGCCACTGCTGAGGCATAGACAGTTTCATGATTAGCTGGCTATGTGGGATATGGGCTTTTCACAATCTCTTTTATTAATGATATTCTATATATATACAAGACAAGAATTATCTCTTCAGGAACAGCTCTGGGATAGGGAAGCACAGAATGGGAATGTATAAGACTATAGCAGAACCCTTGTCATACACGGGGTGTATGATGAGCAAGGGAATAGATAAGTTAATGTTGAGGGACAAAGAGTGTTATATTATACTTTGAACTTTATGGATAGGCTTGCTAGATCCCGACCCCATGGTGTCTGCTGCATAAGAAGGTGCAAAAAAGTATATTTCAGCAGGTGCAGAAAGTTTGTCAAGAAGGGTAAGAAAGGTCCAGAAACAGAGCAGGGACATTCCCAGACCGGCTTCACTCCCCGGTCATTCAGCAGGGGCTGCTCTCCTCTGCTGGGGCCTCTCTCTCTCCCTAACCCATCCCAGTTTGCACCCAGGAACCTCCTTCCTTCTTCCTCTCTTCTGCAGCCCCACAGGATCTGCCAGCTCAGCCTGTTTGGGCACTGGGATGGGGTGCTGAGGGCAAAGGGGCCAGTGGGAATTGCTTTGCTTCAATAGCCTGTCTGCAGCAAGGTTCCTGGCCACCAAAGGAACCTGATCCTGTTCCAGGGGACCCATCAGAGCAGTTGGTGAGTGTGCACTTGACCCACGGCAGGAGCCCGAAAACAGAGCAAGGACATTCCCAGACCCCCTTCACTCCCTGGTCATTCAGCAGGGGCTGCTCACCTCTGCTGGGGCCTCTCTCTCCCTAAACCATTCCAGTTTACACCCAGGAACCTCCTCCCTACTGTGGGGCCAAGGGATCTGCCATCTCAGCATGTTTGGGCGCTGGGATGGAATGCTGAGGGCAAAGGGGCAAGCAGGAATTTGCTTTGCTTCAATAGCCTGTCTGCAGCAAGGTAGGCCCTTTGTTAACGAGATTCATGGCCACCAATGGAACCTGACCCTGCTCCATAAGATCCATAGGATACCATTTGAAGGAAGATATGGGCAAGCGCCAAGGCAAGAATTCCTCCACCAATCTGAAAAACATGAAAACAGCAGAACCCAGTGATCAGACAACAGAAGGTCTTGAACACCCTAATCCAGAAGAAGGGGGAAAAATTGACATTATGAAAGTGATATAGCATGTAAAAAACGCCCTTATAGAAATGGATGAGGTAATGGAAAGAGTTCAAGAATTGAAAACTGAATTGGAGGCAAAGAAGAAAACACAACCAAGGGCCAACTGGATATGGAAAATCTAGGGCAACGAACAGAGACTACAGAAACAAGCATAACTAATAGAATACAAGAGATAGAAGAAAGAATGTTAGACTCTGAAGACACCATAGAGAAAATAAACACACTGATCAAAGAAAACAGCAAAGCCAACAAATTCTCATCACAAAACATTCAGGAAATCTGGGACACAATAAAAAGACCAAACCTCAGAATAATAGGGATAGAATGATGTGGGAGTGTCATATATCAATCTGTTGATTTCATTGGTTAAGCAATAAAGAAACTCCTTGGCCCTGATAGGTTAAAACATAGGTGGGAGGAGTAAACAGATTAGGATGCTGGGAGGAAGAAGAAGTGAGCTCAGAGTCGACAGCTCTGCTCTCTGGAGCAGAGACGCCAGGCTCCACTCTCCCAGGCAGCTCTGACCCAGGATGGATGTAGGCTAGAATCTTCCCAGTATAAGCGCACCTTGGGGTGCTTACACACATTATTAGAAATGGGCTAGTCCAGGTGCGAGAATTAGCCTAGAAGAGGCTAGATAGAAATGGGCCAAGCAG
>NW_026069266.1:5498-6879 GCF_014885135.2 Alexandromys fortis
ACAGCTAACATCATATAAAATGGAGAGATACTCAAAGGCATTCCACTAAAATCAGGGACACTACAAGGCTGTCCAATCTCTCCATACCTTTTCAATATAGTGTTTGAAGTTCAAGCAATAGCAATAAAACAACATCAGGGGATCAAGGGGATTCGTATTGGAAAGGAAGAAGTTAAGCTTTCGTTATTTGCAGATGATATAATAGTATACATGAGCGACCACAAAAACTCTACCAAAGAACTCCTACAGCTGATAAACACCTTCAGTGATGTGGCAGGATATAAGATCAACTCAAAAAAGTCAGTTGCCCTCCTATACACAAAGGATAAGGAAGCAGAGAGGGAATTCAGGAAGGCATCACATTTCATGATAGTCACAAATAGCATAAAATATCTTGGGGTAACTCTGACCAAGGAAGTGAAAGATCTATTTGACAAGAACTTTAAGTCTTTGAAGAAAGAAATTGAAGAGGATACCAGAAAATGGAAGGATCTCCCTTGCTCTTGGATTGGGAGGATCAACATAGAAAAAATGGGAATTCTACCGAAAGCAATCTATAGGTTCAATGCAATCCCCATCAAATCCCATCAAAATTCTTCACAGACCTTGAAAGAACAATAATCAACTTTATATGATAAAACAAAAAACCCAGGATAGCCAAAACAATCTTATACAATAAAAGAACGTCTGAAGGCGCTACCATCCCGGACTTCAAACTCTATTACAGAGCTTCAGTATTGAAAACAGCTTGGTAATGGCATAAAAACAGAGAAGTAGATCAATGGAATCGAGTAGAAGACCAGGACTTTAACCCACAAACCTGTGAACACCTGATTTTTGATAAAGGAGCTAAAAGTATACAATGGAAAAAAGAGAGCATCTTCAGCAAATGGTGATGGCATAACGGGATGCCAACCTGTAGAAGAATGAAAATAGATCCATATCTATCACCATGTACAAAACTCAAGTCCAAATGGATTAAAGACCTCAATATCAGTCTGAACACACTGAACCTGATAAAAGAGAAAGTGGGAAGTACTCTACAACACATGGGCACAGGAGACCACTTCTTACATATAACCCCGTACACATTAGGGGCAACATTGAATAAATGGGACCTCCTGAAACTGAGAAGCTTCTGTAAAGCAAAGGACACTGTCACAAAGACAAAAATGGCAACCTACTGACTGGGAGAAGATCCTCACCAACCCTGCAACAGACAAAGGCCTGATCTCCAAAATATATAAAGAACTCAAAAAACTCGACGTTAAAATGCTAATTAACCCAATTAAAAAATGGGGCTCTGAACTGAACAGAGAATTCTCAACAGAAGAAGTTCAAATGACCAAAAGACACTTAAGGTCATGCTCAACTTCCTTAG
>NW_026069266.1:12539-14490 GCF_014885135.2 Alexandromys fortis
TAGGGAGAACTTGGGGGAATGGGATGGTTGGGATAATGGAAGGTTGGATATGGGAGCAGGGAAGTATATATCTTAATTAAGGGAGCCTTTTTAGGGTTGGCAAGAGCCTTGACTCTAGAGAGGTTCCCAGGGGTTCAGAGAGATGTACCCCATTAGGTCCCTGGGCAGCTGAGGAGAGAGAGCCTGAAATGGCCCGATCCTATAGCCATATTAACGAATATCTTACATATCACCTTAGAACCTTCATCTGGCGATGGATGAAGATAGAGACAGAGACCCACATTGGAGCAATGAACTGAGCTCCCAAGGTCCAAATGAGGAACAGAAGGAGGGAGAACATGAAAATGGAAGTCAAGACCGCAAGGGGGTCACCCACCCACTGAGACCATGGGTCTGATCTATTAGGAGATCACCAAGGCCTGCTGGACTGGGACTGAAAATGCATGGGATAAAACCTGACTCACTGAATATGGTGGACAATGAGGGCTGCTGAGAAGCCAAGGACGATGGCACTGAGTTTTGACCCTACTGCATGTTCTGGCTTTGTGGGCGCCTAACCAGTTTGGATGCTCACCTTCCTAGACCTGGATGGAGGGGGGAGGACCTTGGACTGCCCACAGTGCAGAGAACCCTGACTACTCTTTGGACAGTAGAGGGAGGGGGAGTGGGGGAAGGGGAGGGAAAAGGGAGGAGGGGAGGAGGCAGAAATTTTTAATTAAAAAAATGAATAAAAAAAAAAGAAAGAAAGGGTTAGAAAGAAGAAGGGCCATGATAGCGATAATGAGACAGAAACTTTCTGTTATTAGATAAGATGAAACCACTTGTCTGAGATTTACATTCCCAAGGACTAGACTTCCTCTTCAAAGGATGTTTTATGACTAACACCTGCTCCTGATAATATGCTTTTCTTAAAAATTGCTGATGTGACTAAAAGAAGCTTTATACTGTGCCAACTGATGATATATGACCTTCTGATTTGTTTTTTGTTTGAATACTATATAATGAAAACATAAATTTAGTAAAATCGCAGCTCTCTTCTGTGTTGTGTCTATTTGTCATTCACCGACCTCGTGCCCTCCTGAGTACCAAGACCCTGCTTCTCCCATGTTCTGAGTGGCTCCACTGAGTCGGTCCATGGCAAGAAAATAATGTAATCTTTAGACCACAAAGCCACAATGGTTGGTGACTTCTCTATAATCCTTCTTTCTTAGTGTTCCATACCACAATCAGGAGATCTTGGAGCCTGATTGAGCTGGAAGACTTGGGAGATCCTGGGTGATAAATAGTACCAGAGTAATGAGAATGAACTGGGTGTCAGAAACTTCTCCAGGAAGTATGAAGCCTTAGGCCCATGGCCATCTATCTGCCCTGCTCATCACAGGACATGGCCAGAGTGCTTGGAATCCATGCCAAAAGTCATCACCTGGTCAGTGTGTTAGACAGGTATGTGCCTTAAACCATGCACATGGTTTTTCTCTACAGGGAAAATAACAAATAAATACATGGTTTTGGTGGTGTTTTAAATTTTTATGTTATTTGTGCTTTCAATGTGTGTCTGATGTGCCATGGCATGCAGGGCGGGGAGGTCAGAAGACATCCAGCAGGAGTTCATTCTCTATTCCCACCATGTGGGTCCCAGAGTCAACTTCAGGTCATCTGGTTTGGGCAGCAAGCACCTTCACCAGCCAAGCCATCTCACCCACCCAAAGTGTTACCAATGGAGCCTCAAAGTGGTGGATTTGGGATTTTTTTCACTTGTAAAGGGGATTGAATCTAGGACATCATGCACGCTCCTCATGTGCTCTACTGAGCTACAGCCCCAGCAGCATTTGTGTTGTTTACATCCACAGAATGGAATTATATAGAGAACATGTAGATAAAATACTGCATATAATACTGTATATTGAAAAATCTGGAGTCTCTCTCTACTGCTTTTCTTATTGAAGGGCCA
>NW_026069267.1:0-9148 GCF_014885135.2 Alexandromys fortis
TGGGGAGGGAAATGGGAGGCGGGGAGGAGGCAGAAATCTTTTTTTCAATAAAAAATTATATTAAAAAAAAGAAACAAAAAAAGCTACCGATGCGTTTTTGATTTATTCTATATATTTTATATGTATGTTCCATATGTCATTTATTTATAGCATTGTTCTCTTATTCAATATCCTTATGTACTTCATAAGGAAATTTAAAAATTTCAATTAATTTTTAAAGAGTACAAAATTACCAATATTGTTTTATGTAGTTTGATGCTTTATTATTGATTATATACCTATATAGTGCTATTAAAGTGTTTGTTGATTGAGACCTTTAAACTGAAATGTGCTTGCTATGTTTACTAATTTTTCTTGTCTTTAAAGGTATTTTCTTTGAGAATATACTTGTATAAGCATTATATATATATTTACACCTGCATATACTCATATATGTACATATATACTGCATTTTAAATCCTTTGATTATTCAAGCAAGTTATTTAATTAGATATCAATTATGATTACTTTTAGATTATTGTATAAATTCTGTAAAGTCCTTGTTACCAAGTATCAATAACTAATTTTTACTTAAGATTATAATCCATTTATACTCAATGAAATTATTAATATATTTTGATTTTCAGTCCCTTATTTCTCCAGATTTTGTTTCTTCAATATGAATTTCTCACCTTTACAAATTAAATTGCATGCCATGTATATTCTTTTTCTTTTTTATTTAATATTCTTATCTTTTGATAGCTCTGTTAATTTTTACATTTATCTGAAATTTACTTTTTCTGCTTGAAATATAATTATTTGACTTTTAAGTGAAAATCATTTAAAATATCTTTGAAAATCTCTTAATTACTACATTTCAAATTTTAGTGTGCAGTTTTACATATATTAACTTTCTGAACTCTGTTTAATTCATAACTATTCTATTGGATTTTATTTGAAAACCTAACACTGTTTCAAGGATTTAAAATTATTTTTTAGGCCAGGGTTCTTCAAACCCAATATTTTTGCTATTGTCTACTATATGATCTTTTGTTGTTAGAAATATATACAACAGGATGTTTAGCAGGATCCTTCCAGTGACCCAGTATATGCCATTATATTCCATACTTAGTCCTACCCTATCTATATAAAGAAAAGTATCCTATATATTATCAAAGATTGTTGGCTGGAAGGGAAACAAACTTTTTTTATCTTTGATCAAAAATCACTGACATAAAACAGAACATTTTTAATAACTAATTTCTGATTGCTGGTGTTCTTTACCCTGAATTTATTTAAACAAAGAAATAACTTGATCGACAGTGTTAGCATTATACACCATCAAACAGTTAGTTGTTTCCATATCTGTCTGCACTCACTGGGTTTAATCTGGTACATTTCTACAGTGTCAGTGAGTTATCTCTGTATTCGGTTACTTTTCATTTTTATATGCAATGGAACCAGCAACTTCTTTTTGTAAACTTTTGACACTTGTACCAAATGTGCAAATATAACTTCCTGACTCTGTGTCTGTAAAAAGTCTTTCACTGTAGCATGAATATCAAAATTACAGAAACAGATATAGGGGCTAAAGCTGAATACCAGAGAAACAGAGCAGTAAGCCACTAAAGAGATGTTTTACATCTACCAGGGCTCCGACTGCAGGGTCAATCCTCAGACTGCCTACACTGCACTGTGTCTCCATCAAACCTCAGACTCCACACACTAGTGAGTTCCTGTCTCCTCCCACTTTATATTACTCTCTGCACCCAGTCATGTCACTCCTTTCTCGACCTCCCTAGTGCTGGGATTAAATGTGTTTGACTCCCAAATCCTGAGATTAAAGGTGTGAGCAACCATCACCTGGATTTCTTTATGGATCGATTTTGTTTAGACCAGGTTCGCCTTCAACTCACAGATCCAGCTCCCTTTCTCTTCCAAGTCGCGTAATTAAAGGTATGTGCCACACTTCTCCCTGGCCTCTAGTAGCTTAGTTTTTCACTATGATCTTCAGGTAAGCTTTATTTATTAAAAGTACAAATAAATTATTGCGGCAGTTCACCTCAGATTCAAAAGTGGTTATGTTCTAAGTGAGACAACATAGCTCTTTTAGGATTGAGAGCCCCTGTGCCCCATTACTCAAACAAATGAAAGATGGGGAATCCCCAAGAATTCTGGGACATTATATTCAGCATTTGAAGGGGAGAAAATTCTTATAAGATAACCTGTAGCCTGGCACTGAATTGGTACAAACAACCTTTAAGAGAGAAAGGATCTATTCCAATGTTACCTCCACTTTTATCCTGTTACTTCAACGTTATTTTGACAGGGCACCATGTAAAAACGACACATTAGCATAATCAGCAGTGCCTCCACATGCAGAGCATGCCTACTTTAAATTGACTATTAGATTAATCAAATTAATCACTTAGTTATAAATTCATCGCTACACCACTCTGGGAACTCTAGAATTTGAGAACAAGCATATGGACAGATGTATTTTGTTGATGGATATGTTGTACTTCCCAAAGAGATTTTTTTGTGTGTGTGTGTTATGATTTTTTTCCACTGGTTTTAGAATAGGTAGATATTTCAATATTATCATTTCATTTTTTTTAAGAATTTTACTTTCTGAAAGAACTCTAATACAAACCAATAAAAAAACTATAAAGAAGAATTAAATCTTTCAGGAGCTATGTGATGTTTTTTCTTTAAAATATGGTACTTTCTCACCATTCCTTCAAAACAATTTAAAGGAAAGTGGCCATTAGAAGAATCAATCAATATTCTAATCTCTGTACTGAAACACTGTAATATAATGGACAAAAATAGTAGGTAGACCACGTAGATCACTGTTAATAAGAAACATTGATTAAAAGAAAAATAATTTTTATGAGCTGTCAACTTTAGTGGTGGGATGAGAAAGTGACTGAGGGACTCCAGAGTACTGAGTTAAGTTACTAAGGTATTCAGCACTGAACCGTGGAAAGCTGCCTTAGGCTAATTACCATGCACTATATAAAAGCTAATAGAGTTTTGCACTAAGTGACTGATGAAGCTTCTTTAAGTAATGGATTTTTCTTGAGGCAGTGAGAAATCCTGCTATGCTTTTACCTAAATAAGGGATGGGACTTGGAAATGATAAGGGAAGACAGAGAGAAGGCTTGCAAAATTCATAAATAAAAAGCAAAGCTTGGAGAAATGGGAATAAACTGAGGTATTTCTTTGGTTGCTTATATGAAGAAAATTCAGAGGCTTTTTTGGTATGTTGCTTTGTGTAATATTTTGCTAGTTTTTATCATGTGACATCTTTATTTTAAAATTATGTTTAATTGTAATAAGTATTGTTTTTTTCAATTTAGAAACATTTTCCAAGGGTTTTAATGAAAATATTATTTTAAAATAAAATATAGCTTTCATGGTAAATTCTTTTTGCCTGTATTTTTTTTACTAGAGAATTGGTTCCATTTATATTGACAGACTTTTGTGTGATATTTTGATTGTGTTCTGAAATATAAAGCTCTCTGAGAGTCAGAGGGTGAAGCTAGCCATTAGTTGACTTAAATTAACCAGAGAAATTTGGATGGCTGTAGACAGAGAGAAGACAGGAAACAGTAAGGCAGGGTAGAGAGAGAAGCTCAGCAGTTTTGCATAAAGGAAGAGAGTGGTAGGAGGTGACTGATGGTGGCTCCCCACTTCTCTGAACTTTTAGGGTTTCAACACTGATATCTCATTACCCATTTTTTTTATTGAGCTCTACAATTTTGTCTGCTCCCCTTTCTTCCTCGCTCCTCTCCCCTCCCCGTTAACCTTCTCCCATGGTCCCCATGTTCCCGGTTTCCTCAGGAGATCTTGTCTTTTTCAACTTCCCATGTAGATTAGATCCATGTATATCTTTCTTATGGTCCTCATTGTTGTCTATGTTCTCTGGGATTGCGAATTGTTTGCTGTTTTTTTTTTTTTTTTTTTTTTTTGTGATGGCTGGTTCTCCAATCCAAAATGCCTGATATATAAATATATGATGGTTCTTTTAGCATCAGAATTTATAGACTAATAGTCTATGCAAAGGGTGGAAAGTGGTAAAGAAAAGATGGACTTACAATTCTCACCTCCTGCCTGCAGACTTGATCTGGAACATCTCTTCTCATTTTATTCCATCATGTTGGTGTTTCTTGGTATAAGTTCACCTCTCTATGATTTTTCAGCCTCTGCCAACAAAACACTGTATTTCAAGATGGCATGAGTGTTACTCTGGCAGACAAAGTGCTGTAGAATATATTAGTTTTTTTTTAAAAACTATATTTTTCTCTAATTCAACAAGTATTAATTATATTCATTGACAATTTCATAAATGAATTTTAAGTTGTTTTTAACTTCCATTTTCCTCATTAATTTCTTTTTCCCATTAGGTGAAGAAATAGAAAAGAATAATCTCAAAACAAGGGGAAAGAAATAGGAGAGGGAGAGACAGCAACAGAGTAGGAGAGTGCTTCTCTTACCTAGCTTAAACATCACATCACAGTCCTAAAATACCCTAAATGATTAAAGGGAAAACTATCTATTCCTTCCTCAGGCCTCAGCTGAAAGGTTGAGCTCTATCCTTTAATCATATAAGATACTGTAGCCCATGACCTAAGGCAACTTCTTCAAAGATAAATAATTTTTACATGCTTCTATTCTCAGAACATCACTGTGAAAGTACTTCAAATTTCAAATATGTTTTATGTGTGGAATTTGCTCCTCTTCAATATTTGGTAAACTCCAGCTGTCTTTGCCTTCCAGGTTCTCAGCTTCATTTCTTCATCCCAGGGGATCCATAGGTCTTCATGAATTTCTCTCATTGTGTCATGGTCTGGAAACTCTCCTCAGGCAACAATACAGGTCACACTATTTATTTCTGTTCTTTAATTCCTGTGGTTCAGGACCTTAAAAAACATGGTTTGGAAAATATTGACACATGAGAGAAAGGAAAATCTGGATATCAACAGTCTCTCTGTCATCCGGGTAACTATATTTCTAGCACTGTTATGACAGAGGTAAGAGAATTGTTGGAAGTCTAGTCACAGAGTGATCTATACAGAAAGTCACAGACAATCCAAAAATATATAGAAAATCTCTGCCACAAAAAAACCCCAGAAATAACAGAATTAATAATGACAAAAACAAAAGTATTTCACAGTGGTGTGTGTTGGAGCAAAATTCTGAATGACTCTAGAAATGTTTTCTCAAAAGGCAATGTAGACATTGGCATAATTTACAAGGCATTCCCATAGGTATAAAGGCTTTGTAACTATGTCCTGAAGATAGTGAGACATTTATGCAAATTGGCTAACTATAACAATCCCAAAACATCTTCCCTATAATATATCTGATGGGAACCACACGGTCTTCATTTCAGATTAAACTCTTAATTTCATTGCTATGTTTTCATGCTGTTTTTCTGTAATAGAGACTCCTCATAAAGTTAAATTCATTTCTCACATGGGGAAATAATGTCTCTTCTTTATAATGGACATTAAGTACAGCCTTAAACAAAATCCACTATTTGCTTCTATTGTACACTCTGTTTCAAACCATCAGCAAATACATCACTAAACACTGTGGTATTTAGAAGTAACAAAGAAATCTAGGAAAACTCCCAAATATCTGCCATGGGTAATTGAGAAATTGCATTTCTGTGGTGAATTGGAACTTGAGACGAAGATCCTAAGTATTAATGCAATAGGTGACAAAAGAAGTTGTAGATGTGCTACCTGTAATAACAAAACTCAGAAGACTCAGAAGCAATCTAATCAAATGTGTGTTTAATATAGAATAGCTTGTGAAAGAATAAGTCTCCATAGGCAACAAAATATTCCCCAGAAAATGAAAACAAGTTGTTGTCAGTCATCTCATTTTTAGAACGTATTTAGAAAGTGCTACTGAGCATTTTAAGGCAAGCACCCTAGATTTTGCAAATCCACTGCTAATCACAGACAAGTTTCTAGTCTACAATTTTGGGAAAACTTTTTTTTAATATGAGGGAATAATGCAACCCCGCTTACATTGATAACATAAATGAACTCAGGACTAGACAGAGCAAAGCCATCATGTGAGAGGTCAGTGAGAACGGAGGTTATTTTCAGAAGAGTTCGCAAGAGCTGGTTTTCCTCATAGTTAAGCAATGTAAGCAGCAGCAAATTAAATCAGTGCTTTACTCAGGAGTTATTTAGAATTCCTGTGGACAAAAATTAATTAAGTCTAAAAACTTTGTGAGAATTTTGTTATTTTCTAATGCTGGAAGTAAATTGGAGAGGAAAACTTTTAATTGAAAATGTGTTATATAAACCACATACAAAATTTACTTTTCCTAACTTAAGTTAAAAAAAAACTATTAATAAAAAACATTATTATATTGCCACTTTAATTTGTGAACCAGGACAGAGATTTTTTTTTATATTTCCTGAGAAATTTCATCACGTTTAGCTAAACTCATTATAGTTACTAGTTTCTAAATTTCACTGAAATCTTTTTGTATATATGACTCTGCATATGGAGGTTTGACTTTTATTTATTAAAAGGACAGAAAAAAATTAGGTTTGAATGGTAAGGAAATTATTGTTAATTTATAAATGACATCTATGCGTAATTTTTCATGATATATATTTGGCAATGAATTGGCTCTAGGTTAAAATGATTATTTTTAAAGTTAGAGAATATTCATAACAATAAAATAACAGGTAATCTCTCTCTCTCTGTCTCTGTCTCTCTCTCTCTCACACACAAACGCACACACAAAGTAACAGAGATAGTGAGAAAGAAAAAGAGAGATGCCAGCTTCATAGGTCAGAGGTATAGAAATTTATGTCTGAAATTTAAAACAGAGTAATTACTTTCTGATTTCTGGATAATTGATTGAGAGACTATTTCTTTATTTTGTGGGGTGTTCCCAGCTCCAAAGCACCCATGATCTTCCTGGCTCATGTCCTTTCAAGAACTTTCATCATCCCTACTTCTGTCATCACCTATACATTTCTGACTTTGTGCTTTGTGACTCAGATGGTTGCACTTGTCACCACAGATAATGGAGGATGAGCCTCTGCTCTTTGCGGCCCTTTCATAATCACAACTGTAAAGCTCTTTTTGTTGTCAGTTAACATAATGGCAGGAAGTTTTTGAGGTGTGGTTAAACTTGTATGCTATTCCTATCCCTGGTTCCCTTCTCCCGTTCATTTTTCCATCCAGCTTAAGTTGAAAAACCCCTACCACAGGCTCCCCCTACCATGATGCTTTGTTTGCCAATGTACTAGAAAAAGTTTAAAAAAATACATGAATACATGGAATGCTTACAGATTACAGATTCTGGGATCTGATTGAGACTGTCACATGCAACTATTATTCTATCTCATACTACATTGCATTAATTAAAATGCTTCCTTCTACCTAGCTACACAGGGTATTCTAAGTAAAAATGTGATTACATGTTACTGGTATGGAGGTTTTGAACTACTGTGACATTGTAATATACATGTTTTATGTTTCATGTATAAGGTGGGATATTTTTTACGTAGTAGAAAGAAAGATGGGGTTTATTTATTACATAAAGTGGCTCAAAAATGAAACATAAACTAATGTTTTCCTCCAAGTCAAAACCATATAGATGCCTTTTAAGATAAAATTATCAGAAATGATACGCTTACGAAATGACAACATTTACACTACAATTAAATAGTTAAACATAGAATTTTTATTGTTAAGGTCTAGACACCACAAACCTGAGTCATAGAGCATGCAAACACCAAAATGGTAAATGTCTAGAAACTTTATCACTAGTGGGTAGCTTTCACAGTACTGAAGCATGCTCAGCAAGATACTAGAGAAAAATGCTATTGTCATTAATATCCAGCTATGAACCCTGCCAAGTACAATAGTGAATGGCTTAAGAAGATGTGTACATTGGTGTAATAGTGGTATGAATATTACAGGATAAACCAACAACCTTCTGCTTGGTTTTATCTCCCACTCCCAAGATGAAACTCATTACAATCACAAGTATTTTGCTAAAAACATTAGAATAGAGAGGTCCTAGGCACTGGGGGAGAAATACTATTGCTATTCTGCTAAATGTACAAAGATTATACTGACTCTTAATTACTTATTTTTATACCCATAGGTCTATTTATATTCTGATTCTTATCTTAAAAGGTACTTTTTTAATATGGTGATTACACGGTGACCAACAACTTTCCATGGTGAAGAAAATAGGATAATATAGGACTCTCAGTGCTAAATGAAGCATATATTNCATCCTGTTCTGTTTTCTCCGCCTACCTAAGGGTTGGCCTATCAAATGGGCCTAGGCAGTTTCTTTATTAATAAGAAATCACTCCCACATCAATGAAACATAACATAACGAGCTACCCAAGCAGCATGGAGATCCGATCTAGGCACCAGGAGAGCCATTACTGGGGAGTGCCATCACTGGTAAGGTTCATCAGTAGACAAGGAGATTTGATCCTGTAAAAGAAGATCCATAGGGAAGCATTCGAAGGAAGAGATGGGCAGGCACCAATGCAAGGATTCACCCAACAATCTGAAAAACAAAATGAAACCACCAGAACCCAGCGACCTCACAACAGGAGAACATGAACACCTTAATCAAGAATAAGTAGAAAAAATTGACTTTATGAAAGTGATTGATGCCCTTAAACAGCATGTAAAAAAAATGCCCTTATATAAATGGATGAGAAGTATAACAGAAAGTTTGAAGAATAGAATAAATTAGTGAATGATACCCTAGGAAACCAAGGAAAAACAATCAAACGGATAATGGAAACAGTTCAAGACTTGAAAACTGAAATGGAGGCAAAGAAGAAAACAAAAACAGAGGACATGGAAAATCTAGGTAAAAGAATAGACTACAGAAACAAGCATAACTAGCAGAATACAAGAGATAGAAGAAAGAATCTCAGATTCTGAAGATAACGTAGAGAAAATAAACACACTGATCAAAGAAAACAGCAAGTCCAACAAACTCTCATCACAAAACATTCAGTAAATCTGGGACACAATAAAAAGAACAAACCTAAGAATAACAGGAGTAGAAGAAGGAGAAGAAGTGCAGCTCAACGGTCCAGAAAATATATTTAATAAAATTATAGAAGAAAACTTTCCCAACCTAAAGAAAGAT
>NW_026069268.1:0-751 GCF_014885135.2 Alexandromys fortis
AAAAAAAATGAACAGAGAAATAAGAGAACTAACAGGTGTTATGACTCAAATGGACTTAACAGACATCTATACAATATATTCCAGCCAAACAGAAAAGAATATACCCTCTTTTCAGCACCTCATGGAACTTTCTCAAAAACTGAACACATACATGGTAACAAAACAAACCTCAACAAATACAAAAAATATTGGAATAACCCAATGTACCTTATAAGATCACCATTCTTTAAAACTAGAAGTCAACAGCAATACTAATTCCAGAAAACCCACAAACACGTGGAAATTAAACAATCCTCACCTGAATCATCAATGAGTCAAGGAAGAAATAAAGGGGTAAATTAAAGACTTCTTAAAATTCAATGAAAGGGATCACAAAACATACCCAAATTTATGGGACACATGAAAGTAGTGTTAAGAGGAAAGTTTATAGCACTAAATGCCTACAAAAATTAGCTGGAAAAATCTACACCAGTGAATTAACAGAGCATTTGAAAACTTTAGAACAAAAAGAAGCAAACTCACCTAAGAGAACTAGACGGCAGGAAATAATCAACAAAATAAAAACAAAGAAAGCGGGGCTGATCTATTGTGAGCTCACCAAGGCCAGCTGGACTGCGACTGAAAAAGCATGGGATAAAACCGGACTCTCTGAATATGGCGGACAATGAGGGCTGCTGAGAAGCCAAGGACAATGCCACTGGGTTTTGATCCTACTTCATGTTCTGGCTTTGTGGGAGCCTAGCCAGTTTGG
>NW_026069268.1:6612-8128 GCF_014885135.2 Alexandromys fortis
GGGGGGAAAAGGGAGACGGGGAGGGAAATGGGAGGCGGGGAGGAGGCGGAAATTTTTTTTCAATAAAAAATATTTAAAAAAAAAACAAAGAAAGCAATACAAAGAATCATTGAGACGAAGTGATGGTTCTTCGAGAAAAATCAACAAAATCGACAAACCTTTCTGCAAACTAACCAAAAGGCAGAGAGAGAGAGAATATCTAAATTAACAAAATCAGAAATGAAAAGGGGAACATAACAAGAGACACGGAGGAAATACAGAGAATCATCAGGTCATATTTTGAAAACCTGTACTCCACAAAATTGGAAAACTTAAAGGAAATGGACAACTTTCTGGAAAAATACCACTTAACAAAATTAAATCAAGACCATATAAGCAAATTAAACAGACCTAAATCCTTTGAAATTTTGGGGAAGAAATAAACAGACCTATAACTGCGGAATAGAAACAATCACACATTCAATGCAATGCCCATCAAAATCCCAGCAGATTTCTTCAAAGACCTCAAAAGAACAGTACTCAACTTCATTTGGAAAATCAAAAAACCCAGGATAGCCAAAACAATCGTGTACAATAAAAGAACTTCTGGAGGCATCACAATCCCTGACTTCAAACTCTACTACAGAGCTACAGGACTGGAAACAGCCTGGTATTGGCATAAGAACAGACAGGAGGATCAATGGAACCAAATAGAAGACCCTGATATCAATCCACGCATCTTCAAACACCTGATTTTTGATAAAGAAGGAAAAAAAAATCAAATGGAAAAAAAGAAAGCATATTTAACAAGCGGTGCTGGCATAACTGGATATCAACATGCAGAAGAATAAAAATAGACCATGTACAAAACTCAAATCCAAATGGATCAAAGACCTCAACATAATGCCAGCCACACTGAATCTTATAGAAGTGAAAGTGGGAAGAACACTTGAACGCATTGGCACAAGGAACCACTTCCTAAATATAACTCCAGCAGCACAGACACTGAGAGAAATAATTAATAAATGGGACCTTCTGAAACTGAAAAGCTACTCTAAAAGAAAGGATATGGTCGACAAGACAAAACGACAGCCTATAGAATGGGAAAAGATTTTCACTAATGCCACATCAGACAGAGGTCTGACCTCCAAAACAGACAAAGAACTCAAGAAATTGGTCACCAAAAGATCACATAATTAATAAAAAAAAATGGAGTGCAGACCTAAACAGAGAACTCTCAAAAGAGGAATCTAAAATGGCTGAAAGACACTTAAGGAAATGTTCAACATCCTTAGTCATCAGAGAAGTGTAAATCAAAACAACTCTGAGATTCCATCTTATACCTGTAAGAATGGCCAAAATCAAAAACACTGATGACAACTTATGCTGGAGAGTTTGCGGGGAGGGAAAAGGTAACACTTCTGCATTGCTGGTGGGCATGCAAGCTGGTACAACTTCTTTGGATGTCAGTGTGGTGATTTCTCAGAAACTTAGGAAACAACCTTCCTCAAGACTCAGTAACACCACTTTTGGGTAT
>NW_026069268.1:10726-11635 GCF_014885135.2 Alexandromys fortis
CATTGTGGCTTGCTCAACCTGCTTTCTTATAGAATCCCAGACTACCAGCCCAGGGATAGCACCAAGCACCACGGACTGGGGCCTTCCACATCAATCACTAATTAAGAAAATGACCTACAGGCTTGCCTACAGGCCAATCTTATGGTAGCATTTTTCCACACTAATTTTCTCAACCTCAATGGGGTTCCCTCCTCTCAGATAACTCTCTAGATTGTGTCAAATGGACATAAAATTAGTGAGCACATATCCTATCATATTTATATACCCTTTTTCCCAAACAAGAACCCTGAATCTAATCTCCTTTGTTCAACATTCCTGATTAACATAACCAATAACTTGTAACCAATCTCCCTAAACAAGGACAAATCTCCATAAGCCATTGAAAGACTGAAAACCACCCACCTCCCCTCTTGGGAATGTGGACATTGTGTTCTTAAATTTACTTCCTGCTGTCTAGGAGTGATGGCATCTTTAGGGGATCCTGAAAAGAAAATTTGGGGTTAATTATCAAGTCCTAGGAGAGGTAGCTGTATCACTTGTCCAATCTCTGCAAAATGAGAAAGTGCAGAACTTGTTTCAAGTTCTGCTTGGAATAGTCTATTATGCTGGATCATCTCAGTTAGCCATCTTGAAATTTTTCTGAGCAGTTTGTAGTCCAGAGCCAATCTCTAGGTGATGTTTTCAGCTTAGTGGTATAATCATAGTCCTGAGAATCATCATTGTGGGGCCCCATTCTCCTTATGAAAACTTCAAAGGTCACTGTTAGGCGTGCTCATTGTTCATTGCAAAAAATGAAATGATAGAGACTCAAACCTGAACTAATGTACAGGAAAGTAAATAAAACCTTTTTCTAGAATTAGATAGTAATCTATATGACCATTAATATCATGACCAAAAGTTTAAAATTTA
>NW_026069269.1:0-1099 GCF_014885135.2 Alexandromys fortis
TCTGCTCCCACAGAGAAGGCATTGTGCCCTGGCCCTGCAATCGTGCAATTAAACACCTTTAATCCCAGCACTTTGGAGGCAGAGGCAGGCAGGTCTCTGTGGGCTCAAGGCCAGTCTGATCTACATAGCAAGTTCCAGCACAGCCAGGGCTATGTAACAGAGACCCTGTCTCAAATACATTAATAAATGACATGAATAAACTATTTTTTAAAGTAAGGTAGAGGCCGGGCGATGGTGGCACATGCCTTTAATCCCAGTACTAGGGAGGCAGAGGCAGGCGGGCCTCTGTGAGTTTGAGACCAGCCTGGTCTACAGAGCTGGTTCCAGGACAGGCTCCAAAGCCACAGAGAAACCCTGTCTCAAAAACCAAAAATAAATAAATAAATAAAGGTAGAAAGTGACTGAGGAAGACATCGAACACTGACCTCTAACCTCCACACGCACAAGCCCCCCCGAACCCCCCCCCCCCCCCCCCCCCCCCCCCCCCCCCCCCCCCCCCCCGTGACTAAGAGTGACACCTGGATGTAACAGGTAACCCATACATGGTGACAATGGCTGTTGTTAATATTGTTGACAAGGACTAGGTGGTGGAGACAGCAACAGGGCTGGATCTTCACAGAGAGGCAGAGCAACACAGAGGATAAAGGAGAAAATGCTACCAAGAAAGCAAGAAGGAGCTGAGCAGCTGGGGAGAAATCCACAGGGAAGGGTGAGGAGGTCTGGAGCCATGGCTGCTCAGCCCTGGATGGGAGGGTGAACCAGCAGAGGCAATAGCAATTCTCTAGGGCCTCAGGGAGGAAAACCCTGCTGACTCTAGTCTGGGTGGGGTGTCCCTGGAGGACAATAGGAAGAAGTCTTGCTTCAAGTTACCACCCTCATGGCCTGGTCTGTAAAAGAAGATGCTTTTCCATGTCCGGGCTGCCCAGACCCAAATAATCACACAGAAACTATGTTAATTACAACACTGTTTGACCTATTAGCTCAGGCTTCTTATTAACTAACTTTTTTTTTTAAGATTTGTTATGTTTATAAACTGGGCAGTGATAGTGCACACCTTTAATCCCAGCACTCAGGAGGTAGAGGCAAGTGTATCTCTTTG
>NW_026069269.1:6133-8706 GCF_014885135.2 Alexandromys fortis
TATTTATTTATTTGTTATGTATACAATATTCTGTCTGTGTGTATGTCTGCAGGCCAGAAGAGGGCACCAGACCTCTTTACAGATGGTTGTAAGCCACCATGTGGTTGCCGGGAATTGAACTCAGGACCTTGGGAAGAGCAGGCAATGCTCTTAACCACTGAGCCATCTCTCCAGCCCCCAATATCTCAGTTCTTATCCCAACAAATCAAACAGGTTGTTTTGCCTGTCGTCCTGCAGGACCGGCCATCTCCTACAGATGAGGACCAGGTTTTTATCATTTCAATCTCCCCAGGGGCTTACAAGATTTTTGTCATGGGTTGACTGTCAGCAAGAGTTAATGAAGGAGTTGAGTCTATCATTATTCACGGGTGAAGCTCAGTCAGAGGAGTCACATTGGAGCCATGAACCCCCAATCCAAAGAGCAGAGAATTGTCCACCCAGTCCTCACATCCACCCAGCCCCAACTGCCACCTCCCCTGGCTTTCCCTGCCCCAGAGCAGTCTGGATCCATAGCAGGGTGCATAGGTATCACCCCAGGCATTCCGGAGGTGACAAGACTGGTCTGTGGTTTTGGGAGACCTGAGTCTGAGTTTTGGATGGAGAACAGGAAATTTAAAATAGCTTACTCTGGAGGGTGAGTTCCCAGCATGAGGGTGGGGAAAGCTCAAATCCCTACCATCCCAGCCTCCTCTTCCTCCCAGGTACCCTGGAAGGGCAGGCAGAGCTGGAAGACTTCAATGGCAATGACACTTTTATTCTCTATGCTACCTTCTGCCTGGGGGAAAGAGGAGAGCTACCAGTGGGTGCTGGGCAAGTTCTTAGAGGGCACTGCAGTTGACCCATAGGGGGCCCCTGGAGCGGGAAACGGAGGCGGGCTGTTTCTCAACATTGTCCCTGCATACATGAATAAGGCTAGGTGACTTCTTCCCTTCTGTTTGCCTCGGTTTCCTCATCTGAGAAATGGTACCCGAGGGAAAGAATTAGGCTCCAGGAAGGAACAGCATCAGCGTGCAGTTGGTACTTACTATGGGACTCTGGGCAAGTCCTTTCCCAGTCACAGCCTCAGTTTCCCCTTGTACAAAGCAGGGACACGGTGTGGGGGTTGGGCTGCTATCTGAGGCTTTGTTGTGCATCAACATTCTGAGCTCCAGGAACCAAAGAGATTTCTTTCAGAAAAGCAGGGCGTGCTGGGAGGTATCTGAAAGGGGGAAGTGGTTATGGGGAGGTGCCTCTGGGGAACCCCTTTTCCTGCCCAGGCCCAAGAAGTTCCTCCCAGCTCTCCCTGGCACATGGTTGCCCAGGCTGAAATTGGAGCTGAGAGTAGACAAAGAGGCTGGAGAGAAGCTGAGAACTCTGGAGGGGATAAGATTTGGAGCAAACTGATGGCTTGGAACAAGAGTCCTGAGTTCAAGTCTCTAGTTCCACTGATTAACTGAATGACTATAGGCAAACGAACAAACAAAACCGGGTCCTTGGTGCTGCTGGGATCATATGGGGACTGATAACATCCACCTCATCACTGATTGGAGGCCGCCTTGGGGTAGTATCTGTAAGGGTGCCTGGCATACTGTAAGGTGCCAAGACATCTTCTACTCCCTGTAGGGGACTCTCTGAGCTTCCACAATGAGAAGCCTTTTACCACCTATGTTGCAGACTATGTTTCGAGTTAGGCTAACTGTGTGGTGACTGTCCTTGGTTCCTGGTAGTACAGATCCTGGGATCCAGCACTACAATGTGTCTGAGGCCACTGCCCACAAATATGCCATCAGGCAAAGGCGTGGGTGACCCCTACTGCAGGGTTTACATGATGTTTTGCTAGAGTACTCCAACTGTCAGTGGCTTATCACTCCTACAGCTTCCTTCCCTAGAGCCACCCCCTTGCCAACGCCTCTGCTTCCTGGTCCACACAGTAACCCTTTCCTGGCTCTCGGGACTTTTTGGTATTTTTACTAGGAAGCAAACCTGTAGAAAACAGAGCAGGGCCATTAGCATCCGATCTGTGCACGGAAGAACTTTTTGTTGTTGTTGTGTTTTGTTTTTTTCAAGGCAGAGTTTCTCTGTGTAGCCTTGGCTGTCCTGGAACACGCTCTGCCAACCAGCATGGCCTCAAACTCACAGAGATCCACCTCTGCCTCCCAAGAGCAGGGGTTAAAGGCATGCGCCACCAAGGCTGGCTCCTATTTGCTTCTTGTAAAGTGTGGTTTCCACCCTAGCCTCTGTAATGGACCAAGTTTTCCCTCTCTGTTGCTTCTTGCCTAGCCCATTGGTTCAAACCAAGGAAGGCATGCTTTACTTTCCTGAGACAACAAGCTCGAAACAGAAATTAAATACTCAATTCGTCCAAAACCCCAACATATTTTGAAAATGATTTTAGATCTATTGATGTGTATGAGTGTTTTGCCTGCAAGTATGTATGTACATCATGCCTGGCGGTGGTGGTGCACGCCTTTAATCCCAGCACTCAGGAGGCAGAGGCAGGTGGATCTCTGTGAGTTCGAGGCCAGCCTGGTCTACAAGAGCTAGTGCCAGGACAGGAACCAAAAAAAAAAAGCTACGGAGAAACCCTGTCTCGA
>NW_026069270.1:0-8711 GCF_014885135.2 Alexandromys fortis
AGCTCCCAATAGATCAGCCCCACTGTCTCAGTGGATGGGTGCACCTCTCGTGGTCCTGACTTCCATGCTCATGTTCTCCCTCCTTCTGCTCCTCATTGGGACTTTGGGAGCTCAGTCCGATGCTCCAGTGTGGGTCTCTGTCTCTATCTCCATCCATCGCCAGATGAAGGTTATATGGTGATATGCAAGATATTTATCAGTATGGCTATAGGATAGGGTCATTTCAGGTTCCCTATCCTCAACTGCCGAAGGAACTAACTGGGGACATTGCCCTGGGCACCTGGGAGCCACTCTAGTAATTTTTTTAAGTGAGAAATCGATCTTCCATTCTTTCTTTCCCTGTATATGTTGATTCTACATATAGATAGATAGTGGTAGAAAAATACAGAGGTAACATATTCCTTGATGGTTGGAAATAACAACAATTGCTTCTGCTGTGGTCATAATAAAAATATTAAGAGAAACAAGACTTTTAAATAATGTTTACCTTCAGTCTTTTCAACCCAAGAATAAGGAAGTGTGGAATAGGGCTCGAGAAAGTTCAGGATATGTCCATCTTTCTGATAACAATGGATTCACCAATATTATCCCTGGATAAAGTATCTCTAGTATTTTGTCAAATGATTCAAAGCTAACTAAAAGAAAATGGCTATTAGAAGAGCAATACAGCTTATAGACTCAGCAATGATCTACTCCACCATTTCTTAGAAATGTCAACAAATAAAAGATTGGATATCTTCTAAAAGTCAGAGGATGCTAAAGGATGGACTTGTAAATATATCTCAACCACTGAATTGAAGTTTCAAATTTTACTTTCGATAATTCCATGCTTGTATAATACTGTACACTGTGATCATAGTCACCCCTCAGTACCTTTTCTCATCCCCCTTCCACTTCTGCCAACCCCCTCCCCATTTGTCTTAAATAGTCTTCACTCCACACTCATGTCCCTCCTTTTCCTCCTGCTCCTTCTTGTATGTATACAGGTCGTCTCAGTTGATGTGTGCTGTAGAGAAGACAGCATTTCACTCCTCTCTAGTGTCTCAGGCCCATACCCTTTTACATTCTTTATGCAATGTTACTTGGAACGTGGGAATGACAAAGGTGTCCACTTGTGGGCCAACCACTCAGTTGTCACTGATTTTCAGAACTGTGGCCAGTTATGAGTCTTCAATTTTACCATTTTCTCATGTCTGAGACTTCTGTGATCAGGTGACAACTACACTTATCTATTTATATAAAAATAAATATTTGCAAGCGATTGAGATGGTTCATCATGTAAAGACACTTGATGTCCAGCTAGATGATATAAGTTAAATACCAAAAGTCCACATGGTAGATGTAGGGAACCATCTCCTGCAAGTTGCCCCTCTGACCATTGCATGGGTGCTGTGGCATGTTCATGCAGGTACATGTGTGTGTGCACATGAAGACTCTCTCTCTCTCTCTCTCTCTCTCTCTCTCTCTCTCTCTCTCTCACACACACACACACACACACACACACACACACACACACACAGAGAGAGAGAGAGAGAGAGAGAGAGAGAGAGAACATAAATAAATGGAAAAAGAAGCAAATACAACAAAAATAAAACAAGTATTTTGAAGATTGTTTAATTGTAATGATTATCTAGCAAAACATTGGTAGTAGATTTCTCCATAAGATATGAAACCAGTTTCTTCTTCTTCTAGAAAACAACAAATGGCCGTTGACGCTGGTGCAGTGGGAGGGCCCAGAGTAGTGGGGGCCCAGAATTAGGAGGCCATGGTGGCTTCTGTGGAGGATTCAGCTGCGGTCTTAGGGGACATGTTTGTGGATGAGGCCATGGCCTAGGCCGCGGGGCTCACGGAGGTAAAGNGGCACTACCATCTGAGGGGCCATCATCTTAGCCAAGCTTTTCATTGTCCCTGTGTGGAGAGGCTACTGGGGAAACAAGACTGGCAAGCCCCACACTGTTCTGTGCAAAGTGACAGGCCGCTGTGGTTCTGTGCTGGTGCATCTCAATCCTGTCCCCAGAGGCACTGGCATAGTCTCTGCTCCTGTGCCCAAGAAGCTACTGATGATGGCTGGCATTGATGACTGCTGCACATCAGCCAGGGCTGTACTGCCACCCTGGGCAACTTTGCCAAGGCCACCTTTGATGCCATCTCTAAGACCTGACCCCTGACCTCTGGAAAGAGACTATGTTCACCAAGTCTCCTTACCAGGAATTCACTGACCATCTTGTGAAAACCCACACCAGAGTCTCCGTTCAGAGGACCCAGGCTCCAGCTGTGGCCACCACATAAGGGTTTTATACAAGGAAAATAAAAGTGAATTAAGTCCGTTTTTAAAAAAAGATATGAAACCAAACATAACTAAGAGTGTGGGGTGTGCTTAGGGAAATATGGGATAAAAGAGCAAGTACAAAAGGCCCTATTTGAGACAAGGCCTAGCAATGCATCCAGGGAGTTAAACTGAAGCCTTCTATCTGAACTATAGACAAGAAGAGAAAGCATAAGAGCTGGGAATGGAAGCCCAGGTGGAAACAACCATATCTCATTATGTTTAGACTGTTCTCAGGATTTAGGCTGAACCACAGCAGCATTCGCAAACCACTAGAGAGGTTTAAATCAGGGACACAACTGAGCAACGTTGCCTTTCTAAAATACCACCCTGTGCAAAGGCATGAGGAATGGATGCTCTGTGACAGACTTGCGAAGGCCAACCTGCACTATCTCCATTTTACAGATGAGGAAAACAGAGGCTATATTTTGTGATAGAGTAACAAGAAATATTTTATGGGCTCATTTAATATAATGCCCTGCTCATGTATTCATTCAATATCATTAAAAACTATTTGAAAGGATACAACTATGGTTACTTTCATTATGAAACTTAGGCACTAATAAAAGACAATGACATTAAACTAAAGCTTGTTATTACTTCCTCAGAAGTGCAGCTACTGCAGACTAAAAGAACAGAGTTCTATTAGACTTGGTAACTGAGGAAAAAAGGAACATGCATTTCTTGGAGGGGGTGACATTGAAGTTGAGACATTAAAGATAAAATGTAATGAATTTTAGAAAATATTTCCAAACAAAAGGAACACCATGTGCAAAGTCCTTGAGATGGGAAAGGATCCAGTGAATCTGTAGCTGAAGCATGTTTGGTGTGGCAAAATGTAGTGGAGGGGAGGTGTTTAGCACAGCACAGCACTTGACTCACTGTGTGTTACTCAAATACATTTATCTAATGTACAACTAAGAAAGGCATTGTGAAGTAAAGAGGCATGTTGGGGAAGAATAAAATCTCAAAGCACAGGAGTAGCACAGATGTATTTGTAGTGAAAGATAAAAGAACCACACTAGAAAGGAAAAAGCTAATGGCATAAGAGGGAATACTTAGAAGCAATGCATCTTGGAAGAAGCGGGAGGATACTGGGAGATAAATAGGCTTGGAAACAAATAACACTGCCTTCATTGAAAGAACTCCTTCAAACAAAGATTCATTGAAAACAGAGATATGCTAGAATGAACCCTCCCATTTGTGAATGCACTTTTTTTTCATAACCTCAAATTCAGTATCAATTTGTTTTTTTTTTAAATTGATAGTGGTGGAAGTATTCACACGGCAATCACCATGCAAACTATATAAAGAAGACCTTTTAAAATTACTATTAATTATTAAATGTTTATTGTGCAGACTTCATAAAAGTTATTCAATAATCTCATTTATTCCTGGTTTATAGATGAGGAAAGTGAGCAAATATGCTTCTAAGTCACAGAATGAGGAATTAATACTAGTTTGACTCAAAGCCACTCCTCTTTTAATCACAATAGTCTCTATAGTAGCATCACAGATGATAATTTGTAAATGCTAAAAGAGAACTCTGGGAAAGATACAATTAGGACAGTAAGGGGGATTTGTTAGAGAAATGGGATGGAAAGAAACAGAAGTATCTGTGGAGCACCAGGAGTTTTGAAATCACAGTGAATTACTAGAGAAAGTTTCCTGGCAGAGGTGCTATGGAGACTGAATCAGTATGCAAGAACTCATCAAAGTAAAGGAAACAGGAGGGAATTTGAGGCAAAGAAAGAGGGAAATTGGGCAGGAGCCCCCAATAAGTTTAAGATCATTGGAGTTTAAGGCTGAGGAGGGAGGAAGGGACTTGGTTATAAAAGCCTATAAGCAACATGAAACAGTTCCTACTTTATAACAGTCATTAGAAAATTTCTGAACAATTATGTCCAGTAACTAAATTTGAGGTTCATATCAAAATGTATGACACTGATTGCTGTGTTAAGTCAAATGGATCCTACTCCACTTGTATTTAGACTAAAGCTTTATATTTATTTAATAAGTACTAAGTGCCTAATTTCTGGGGACACAAGAAGAGTGAAACTACTATGGTGCCTGTCTTCATGGAACTGATCGTAAGGTAAAAGGAAACTTAGAAGATCAAATCGGTTTATAATTTTAAGTGTTAGTACTAGCCATCCGAATAGCACATGGTTCCCATAGAAGATTTAACAAAGGCTGCTGCATGATTTTTTTTTCTCGTTACTGTGTAGGCATATCAAAGAGTTCCACGATAACCCAGAATGGTGTATAACAAAGGTTTATTTATTTGGGGATCACAGTCAGGGTACCAATCCACAGTCCTCTGGAAACTGGGAACTGAATCCAGCAGAAAAAGGGGCCGCACCTGAGACCATGCCCAACATGGGCTGGTATCTAAAAGGCTATTGGCTGAAGGAGTTCCCACAACATTGCCATGCCAGAATAGCTGTTAAAGGCAATTTAAATATGGGAAAATTTTATTTTGGCTTACAGTTCTACATTATGTTCCAGCAAGATGGGAAAACAATGGCAACAGGAGTATAAAGCAGAGAGAAAGACGAATGCTGGTGCTCAGCTCTTTCTCCTTTTCACTCAGTGTATGACTCCAGCCCATGGGATGGAGTCATAAATAGTTAAGGTGTCTCCTCTCCTTAATTAACTTAATCTAGAAAATTCTTCACATGCAAGCACAGAGTTCCAATTTTGTAGTGATTCTAAATCCCATCAAATTGACAAATGAGATTAGTCATCAACTGCTACAGATTCTGAAGTCTGGGAATACAAACTTGAGGAAATAAATGTGATATTAAATAATTATATGTTGAAAATAGACAAAAAGAAAACCATATGCAAAAGCTTTGGGACAAAGCAAATCATCATCCATTTGTTATAGTTTGTGGCCAGAGGGTTCTCCTATGGTTTACTTGGTTCCAGCCTATGGCATTACTGAAAGGTAACAGTTGAACCATTAAGATTTGGAGTTTTGAAGTAAATTTTCAGGACAATGAGGGTGTGCTCTTGAACTACATAGTAGGGCCTAGCCTCCTTTTCCTCGTTTTACTTTCTGAACATGAAACAAATGACTTTCTCTGCTTTATGTTTCTTTCCAGAGTAGGTCAACTCACCACAAGTGAAATAGCCAAAGCAACAACCAATCATAAATTGAAACCTTGAAAGTCATGAGCCAAATGAATCTTTACCTGGAAGGTAAAGGTGATTAGGTAGTTATAAGGTAGTTAACAGGCATTTGTTCCCGATAGAACTTCCCCATTGTCTCAGTCTGTGGGTGCACCCCTCGCGGTCCTGAGTTCCTTGCTTGTGCTCTCTCTCCTTCTGCTCCTGATTGGGACCTTGAGATTTCAGTCCGGTGCTCCAATGTGGGTCTCTGTCTCTGTCTCCTTTCATCGCCTGATGAAGGTTAATATTCAGGAGGATGCCTATATGTTTTTCTTTGGGTTCTTCTTATGTCGCTTCTCTAGGATCACTAATTATAGGCTCAATGTCCTTTATGGCTAGAAACCAAATGTGAGTGAGTACATCCCATGTTCTTCTTTTGGGGTCTGGCTTACCTCACTCAGGATAGTGTTTTCTATTTCCATCCATTTGCAATGGGGATGTTCTATCGGGAACTCACCAAGGCCAGCTGGCCTGGATCTGAAATGGCCTGGGATAGAACCAGACTCGCTGAACATAGCGGACAATGAGGACTACTGAGAACTCAAGATCAATGGCAATGGGTTTTTGATCCTACTGTGCGTACTGGCTTTGTGGGAGCCTAGGCAGTTTGGATGCTCACCTTACTAGACCTGAATGGAGGTGGGTGGTCCTTGGACTTCCCACAGGGCAGGGAACCCTGATTGCTCTTTGGGCTGATGAGGGAGGGGGACTTGATTGGGGGAGGGGGAGGGAAATGGGAGGCGGTGGTGGGGAAGAGACAGAAATCTTTAATAAATAAATAAACAAAACAAAACAAAAAACAGGTATTTGTTAAAGTTATGAACATAAAAAAACTTGATGGTAAGACCATATTCCTGAAGATGCTATTTATTTGAGTCAGAGAACCTTTGCCCAGTGATTTTGTTTGCTTCCAATTTCCAGGAGGATCTATATATGTTTTCCTTTGGGTTTCACCTTCTTATTTATCTTCTCTAGGATCACAAACTATAGGCTCAATGTCCTTTGTTTATGGCTAGAATCCACTAATGAGTGAGTACATACCATATTCATCTTTTGGAGTCTGGGTTATCTCACTCAGTATAGTGTTTTCTATTTCCATCCATTTGCATGCAAAATTCAAGATGTCATTGTTTTTTAGCGCTGAGTAGAACTCTAATGTGTATATGTGCCACACTTTCTTTATCCATTCTTCCACTGAGGAGCACCTAGGTTGGCAAGAGACTTGGCTCTAGAGGAGTTTCCCACTTGTCCTAGGGGATGTTCCCAGCTAGGTCCTTAGGCAGTAGAGGAGAGGGTGCTTGAATTGGCCTTATCCCATAGCCACACTGATGAATATCTTGAATATCACCTTGGAAACTTTGTCCGGTGATGGATGGAGATAGAGATAGAGACCCACATTGGAGCACTGGACTGAGCTACCAAGGTCCAGTTGAAGAGCAGAAAGAGGGAGAAGATGAGCAAGGAAGTCAGGACCGTGAGGGGTTCATCCACCCACTGAGACGGTGTTACTGATCAAAGGGGAGCTCACCAAGGCCAGCTAGACTGGGACTGAATGAGCACGTGATCAAACCGGACTCCCTGAATGTGACAAACAATGGGGGCTGACTGAGAAGCCAATGATAATGGCACTGGGATTTGATTCTACTGCATGTACTGGCTTTTTGGGATCCTAGTCTGTTTGGATGCATACCTTTCTAGGCCTGGATGGAGGGGAGAGGGCCTTGGACTTCCCACTGGGCAGGGTACCCTGCCCTCTCTTAGGACTGGAGGGGGAGAGGGAGGAGAGGAGTGGGATGGAAATTGGAGGAGGGAAGGAGGTGAAAATTTTGAATGGTATTATTTATAAAGCAAAATAAAACAAAATGTTTGAAAAAAAAAATATGTAAAAATTTAATCATCCTCAACAATTAGGGAAATGCAAATCAAAGCATTTTGAGATTTTTATCTTACTCCAGGTAGAATAGCTAAAATTAATAAACAATGAAAAAATATTTTGAAATTGTAGGGAAAGTGAGGGGTGAGGGGATATTATTCACTGATGGTGGGATTGCAAACTGGTCCAGCTACTCTGGAAGTAAGTGTGGAGAACTCTCAAAGAGATAAAAATAAATCTACCATATGAATCATCTATACAGCTCCTTGGCATATGCCCAAAGTACTTGACCTCCTAGTTCACACGTACTTGCTCAGCTATGTTCATTGCTGTTTTATTCACAATAACTAAGAAATACAAGCATTGTACTTGTTTTTCAACTGGAAAAAATGAATAATGGGGTTTGGTACATATGCATTATAGAATTCTATTCATCTATAAAGAAAAAGTGAAATTATGAAATTTTCAGGTAAATGAAAGAAACTAGGTAATATTATATTGTGAGGTAACCCAGACCCATAATGATAAACACTGCATGTCTTTTATCATATGTGGTTTCTATCTCTAAATCTTCTGTTGTGAATGTATTACCTGGAGCAATTGTAGAAACCAGAAAAGTAAAAACGTACCATTGATGAAGTACTAGAAAGAGGAATAGTGGTATATAAGCTATGTGGAAGAAGAAATGGGAAACTCAGGGGAGATTTTAACTAGGGATAAAGAAGGAGCTCAAGAGAGAAGTACAGGGAAAGGGAAATGAAAATAGCACTAATGATTTTTTTAAAGCCATAAGTCATGCAATAGCAATTTAAAAAGAGGCCTAAAATTGAAAAACAGTAAGAAGAGGTATTTGGGAAGGTTTGAAAAGATGAAAGGGAAGGGAGAAATGTAATTGTAATCTCAAAAATAAAAAAGTGATAAAAAGTTATAAGTAATCCAATTATTTTTTATTTGCCAAAAGTGATGATAATATGTGTGTGTATTTATATATAAATATATATAGTTGAAATGAAATTATGTCACTCGGGCTCACAGTGCTTCCCTCAAGAATTATAGATTATCTCAAAAAATGCCAATATTAGCCATGAGAAATTCCCATTTGAATTGTTGGTTAGGGGAGTCCAAAAGACTCAAAAATCAATATAAGCTATTGCTGGTGCCCTTGGATGCTTCCCAGAAGTTGACGGGAAGTTAAGCCCCTATTGCTGAAGACAATATATATGTTAGACACAAACTTGGAGGACCTGAGCTGGAACTGACCAGAAAGTCTCCTTCCTGAGGCCTAGTTTTCATAGTCACCATTCAAACTTGCAAAAAAAAAAAAAAAAAAAAAAAAAA
>NW_026069271.1:0-8349 GCF_014885135.2 Alexandromys fortis
TTATTATTATTATTATTATTATGTATACAGTATTCTGTCTGTGTGTCTGCCTGCAGGCCAGAAGAGGGTGTCATATCTCATTTTAGATGGTTGTGAGCCACCATGTGGTTGCTGGGAATTGAACTCAGGACATTTGGAAGAGCAGGCAATGCTCTTAACCGCTGAGGCATTTCTCCAGCCCTCCCTCCCAGTTCTTACCTCATTTCTGTTGCTGTGGGGGCTTCTGCGCCCAGGGTCATGGTCAGGCAGGACATACACACATACACCGTCAGAACTGAATGGGCTTGTTGAGAGCAGCTGGAGGTAGAGAACTCACCTGACGCCTGTCTTGTGTGGTGTTTTTCAGGATTTCTTCTTCTATTCTTTAGTCTACGACCCACAGCAGAAGACCCTCCTGGCTGATAAAGGGGAAATCCGAGTAGGAAATCGGTACCAGGCTGACATCACCGACTTGCTAAAAGAAGGTGAGGTTCAGGCTGGGCCAGGAGAGAGGAAGCTGGAAGTAGTACCTGTAGCTGGAACCTCGGTAACCTTGACTTCGGCTCTTTCAACACCTCCTTCCTTGGGGACATTGGAATCCAGAAGCAAATCTCAAATCCAAGAGCCACCTGTTGAACCCCTTGAGCTTCGTGATCTGGGATTTCCCTTTGGCGGTTCATTATGACTTTGATTTTATATTGTTTCTGCTAGGCAGCTGCTCTGTCACATGCCACAACCCCAGCCCCATTCGTCGTATTTATTTATATTTCGTGTGTGTGGATATTTTGCTTGCAAGTGTATTGGTGCACCACTTTTGTACAGTGCCCATGGAGTCAGAAGAAGGTGTTGGATCTCTGTGGGTGGAGTTACAGGCAGTTGTGAGCTGCTCTGTGGGTGCCGGCAGTTGAACTCAGGTTCCCTTGAAGAGCAGTCAGTGTTGTTAACGAAAGAACCATTTCCCCAGCCCTATTCATTCCCAGTTGTTTTGAGACAGAGTCTCACTCATTTTACATAGCCCAAACTGACCTGCCCTCTTGCTTGCCTTGAAAGCGCTGAGGATACAGAGGCAGCCACCACACTTGATTCATTGTAGTTTTTACATTTGTGCGAGGTGTGTAGAGGGCAGAAGACCTACCCTGTGAAACCCAGGATTAGTTCAGGTTCTTAGTGTGCTTGTGGAGGTCAGAGAACAACGTGTAGGAGTCACCTCTTTCTAGCATGTGGGTTCTAGAGATTGAACTCAAATTGTCAGGCTTGGCTACAAGCACTTTTGCATACTGAACCATCTCAACACCACCTCCTTTTTGGGGTGGTGTAAAATCACATTTATTTATTCATTAATCTGTATTTAGGGGTTTGGTGGTCAGAGGACATCCTGCAAGAATAGGTTCTGTCCTATAATGGTGGGTCACAGAGATCAAACTCAGTTTCTCAGGTTTGGTCAGAAGTGATTTTACCACCACCAGAGCAGATTGACACCCACCAACTCTGACATAGCATCTGAGACTTGCAGGTCCCCCCACATCTTCCTTCAGCAGCCCTAGCAGAATGATCTGATGAGCTCAAGACCCTGGCCTTTGTCCCCTAATAAAGCGCTCAGGCTCTGTCCCAATAGCCTGTCAGAGGTTCCATATCCCATCTAACTGTTAGCTCAATTTAAGAGAGTAGTACGTAGTCTGAGGCTGTGCTAGTACAGTGCATTGCTGCCTTAGAGTACTTGGCCCTAGTCAGCACATGTTCACGTCATTTTGCGTGTCCTTCTCTTTAACTTTGGTGCTTTTTATTCTTTGTTTTCTGTGCTTATTAATCTCAGAATGTGGTGCTAAGCCCAGTTGGGTGGCAGCTGGGTGGGACCTGGCTTATCAAACAGCTGGCTCTCTAGATACAAGGGTGCTTCCCTCTTGAGTTCTGTGTTCAGTAGACTGCTTTGTTGACTTCTGTCTCATGGTTGAGTCTCTGACACTTAGGCATCCTGATGCCCATGCACAGCCTCTTAGCCAGAGCCAGCCAGTTGCTCCCTGTGCTGGCCTCAGTTCAGCTTCTTCCCCAAACAGCCCCAGCTCTGAGGCTCTATAAGCAGTCCTGAACCATGTCCAGCCTCCTGGGCTGAAGCCACAGTATCTGCTTTCTTAGCCTGGCCAGGGGAAGAGATGGAGGAAAGTAACAGAGGCCTTGCCTGTGAAATCTACATGAGCTTAGGTTACACAGGGACCAGAAACTTGGCGAGGTCTCAAAGGTTAGAGGACCTCGATTGGAGCATCTGTTCTTCGGAATCCAGCAGTTCCATGAGTCCCAGGCATTTGTTGGCTCATTGGTGAGTGCTAGGAGAATGCATCCCTAAGAGAGCCACTCAGGGTCCCAGAGGAATGGCCTGCCACCGTGGCCTCTTCCCTCCTAGTACTCCTCTGTAGCCTCTTGACCCAAAGGCAGTTGCTTCCCATGATGTCTTTCTTAAAAATACTTACTTTTATTCATGTGTGTGTATGCCATGTGTCAGGGGTGCCCACAGAGATCAGAGGTGTTTGTGAGCTGCTAGACATGGGTACTGGAAATTCGGGTACTGGGACTTGAACTTGGGTCTTCTGGAATACATGCTCTTAACTGCTGAGCCATCTCTCCATCCCTACCCACAGTCCCTCTTTGAATTTGAATATGAAATTGAATACCTGCCTCCATTAACTATGTTGGAAATTTCAAAGGAGCAGTGTAGGTGGGAATCCTCTGGTGTTCTTTGCTCTCAGTTTCAGACAGTTGCAAATCATTTGCTTTGACCAGTGTCTTGGTTTTTGGAACCTTGGAATACTAAGCATTACACACTGTGTCTCCAGGTGAAGGGATTGAGTGCAGTCCATACCAAGAGAGAAACCTACCCACAACACTGAGGAAATGCCCCTGTACTAGGCCTGCATAGGCTAAAGATTATAGAATCCAGCGGTGGACCGTGACTGCCAGAGAACCTGATAATGATACAAACTCCTCAATCCTTACCATGGTCCATACTGGGACCGTGAAGTCCATGGTCTTGTCCACAGAAGTGCGGTGGTGGGCTTCCGACTCAGTACCCTCATCCTCTGTGATCTGCCCTGCCCTGGATTTAGGGCCTAGAGATAGTAACTCTTTAAGAGGACCAGAAATACCTCCTTGGAGACATCCAGTCCTTTTATTAGAGAGCTTGCTCCGTGCCCTGACTTGGAACCCAGTACCCTGCAGGGACTCAAGTACTGGCTGTTCATGGACACATGGTGCATTGATGCCAAGGACCAAAGGGGAATTGATTGGATCTGATGCAAATCCCGAAGCCTGATACCTTCATTAAATTATGAATGTAGTCCTTGGCTGGAGAGTCAGACAATGGATGATTGTGGGATTTCTCCTTGGGGCATCTCCCTAGAGTCAGGCCTGGCCCGGCTCACGATACAGTTCTCTAGACTCTCAGTGCTGCTGTGTGCTCTTCATGATTACAGTTATTTCTTCACCAATTGTCCCATAACTCCCAGAGTAACAGATCCCTCCCTTCCCCAGGTCATGCCCAGCCTCGGGTGTTGGGTATGTATAGGGTGTACAAGCCCTCCCGGGCCAAGTGCCGGGTAGGTTATGTGTATGGGTGTATGTACTGCCCCACCCCCCAGTCAGCACTTCCCATCACCTGGGGAAAAGTGATACCGTGGGGCCTGGGGAACAAACAGACTTTTTGGTTTCACTCTGGAGTGTTTCCCACAGCCTTTGCTGCTCTAACGCTTGTTTCCCATAGGTGAGGAGGATGGCCGTGATCAGTCAAAACTGGAGACCAAGGTGTGGGAAGCCCACAATCCACTTGTGGATAAGCAGATTGACCAGTTTCTTGTAGTGGCCCGGTGAGTCCAATAACCAGGGGTAAGCAAGTTGTTGCCTGCAGCATGGTGGTGGGTCTTGGGGACACGGAGCCTTCATTTGTACATCCAACATGAAGTCCATGGTCTCGCCCTTGTTTCCTGCTCAGACCTTTCCTGAGTATGGATGCAACCTTTTATGGCTGCAAACATCCTGGGTTCCTGCAGATCCCCATGACAAGTGTACCTGTATGTCTGGGCCTCTGTTCTTACTGTGTGCCCTGAGGTCTATCTCCACCATAGGCAGGCGCTTCTCCCAGGACTAGGCTAGGATCTAGCTAAAGAGCTCCCAGCTGTCTGAGTGGGTGGCTGGAGGCTGCTTGAATGAAGGAGGTAGGACCTAGAGAACCAGTGCTGAGCCCACAGGGCAGTTGAAGCCCAAGTGAATTCCAGCATGGCCCAGGAGGAGCCCTGTCTACCTTTGCCACAGACGGTGAGGCTTGGCATTCCCAGGTCTGAGGCAGCTCCCCTTAGAGAGATCTCCAGCAGACATAGTGGAGATGGAGAATTCTCCTAACCAGCATCGAGGCACTTTTTGTATGTTCTTTACCCTGACTCATTTGCACATGGGAACTCAGATGCCACCAAATTGCTCATGCAGCTTCTACCTGGCCTCCTCTACAACTGAACCCCAGAGACCCTTTGGTGGGTGTGCCACTTGGGTCCTGGCCCTCACTGACTTGCCTGGTGGAGGCAATCCCTCCAGCTCTGGTGGTTAGTGAATCTCCCTCTCCCCAGCTCCGTGGGCACCTTTGCACGGGCCCTGGATTGCAGCAGCTCCGTGCGGCAGCCTAGCCTGCACATGAGTGCCGCAGCAGCCTCCCGAGACATCACCCTGGTGAGTGGGTCACTGCCACTTCCCCTGCTTTCTTCTGGGGTCCAACAGCCGCAGAGGCATAGAGGGTCCTAGCAAGGAAACTGAGGACTTCAGTATCTTCTGGTACACCTTAGATTTGTCTAACATATGCCAAGGGAGTTAGGGAGGATTTCCCACCCAGGGGCCTTGGCAGCTACTAGATTGTTACCTTGAGACCTGAAAGAGTGGGGGGTCATATCCCAGGTTGAGGAAGATACTCCTTAGGGCCTGGGGACAGCCTGGACCCAGGGAGCCCTGCTGTCTTACAGTTCCATGCTATGGACACGCTGCACAAGAACATCTACGACATCTCCAAGGCCATCTCAGCCCTCGTGCCGCAGGGGGGGCCGGTGCTCTGCAGGGACGAGATGGAGGAGTGGTCAGCATCAGAAGCCAACCTTTTCGAGGAAGCTCTGGAAAAATACGGGAAGGATTTCACAGACATTCAACAAGATTTTGTAAGTGCTTGAGGCTGTGGTAGTGGCTAGCCAGGCCCCATCTCTCACCAAGGAAGATGCCTGTGCCTGTCCAGGCCCCTGCCCTTTCAGTCTGGGCATAGGCACTCACTGTGGAGCTAGGATTCTACTGTGTAGGAGCTTCCCTTGGGGGCATCCTCAAGACTTACCAGACCCATCCTCAAGACTTACCAGACCCATCCTCAAAACTGCTTGAACTTGTTTTGTTCTTAACTAAGTTGAGCCTCACTCCTATGTAAATCACAGTAAAGACTTCAGGGTCTTTACTGAGTGGCCGAAGCCCTCAGAGTCCCCAACTCCCCAAAGGATTGAATAGTGCTAAACTTGACTTGAAAGCCTGCAGACACTCTGGGGAAGGAGGTGAATCAGCTGGGCCACCTCTACAGCCTTGAGGTTATAGTGAGTGGACTCTGTTGTCCATTGGGAGCACTGTCAGAATAATAGCAAGGCTAAGCATGTTGAAATATTTCTATAATCCCAGCATTCAGGAGGCTGAGACAGGAGAATTATGAGTTTGAGACCAACCTGGGTAACAGTGAGAGCCTGCTACAAAACCAACAAACTCAGCAGCAGCAAGTCCAGACCAGGGTGGGAGAGCCAGGAGCATGCAGAGTGCTGGCATAGGCATGGACAGGAGGTTTGAAGGGCCGACAGTCAGAAGGCGTAGCCCCAGGAGGCCCACAGAACCCAGGTCTCTGCTAGACAGCTGGGCAGTGGTGGCACACGCCTTTAATCTCAGCACTTGGGAGGCAGAGACAGGCAGATCTTTGTGAGTCCAAGGCCAGCCTGGTCTACAGAGTGAGTCCTAGGAAAGGCAGAGCTGTTATACAGAGAAACCCTGTCTTTAAAACAAAACAAAAAATAATAAATAAAGTGAGCATAACCTTTTTAGACAGAAAGTAGTTAGAAGAATGGGATAGAAAGAATACAGCAATTAGAACAGAGCTGGCAGCATTTGAGGGAGGGCTAGACATGGTTGCTCCAATGGGTGGACAGCCCTGGAGAATCGGCACATTTCTAGACTCCATTCTGCAGATAAACTGAGTCTGTCCGAGACTCAAAAGAAAGGGTTGCAGAGCCACCTGCTGGAGAGCAAGGCCTACTGGCCAGAGGATCAAGTGAACCAGATACAGAAACAGGATTGATTGTCCACAGAACAGACAAACCCCATGCCACAAAACACACTTTCATGAGTCTGCTCTCGGCCAATTGTTCATGCAAATAAAGCTGAGCTGATACTAAAGAAACAGATGACATTTCTAACTACCATGCTAGGCTGTAAAGACCGAAGCCCTAGTCTTGGGGTATAACTCAGTGGTATAATGCTTGATTGCATGGGCGATACCCTGGGTTTGATCCCCACCACTGCCAAAAACAACCCATTGAGCCCTTTGAAATTACAACTGCCATTTTTTTAAACAGTAGCTTGAGGTGAAAAGATTTCAGTCACTTGGCTTGTGGCCCAGGAAGCACTGGAAGAGGAGCAGGGTCAAGGGGCTCTTACACACTACTGTGTGCTGAAAGATAAAGGCCACCCCAGCCCTCAACATTGAGCAAAATACTAAGGGGAAGAATAAAGAATCTGTAAGAAGCTGTAGAATTAACTACCCCAGAGAAGCAGCACAGCTGGCTTTCCTGCCAAGGAGAAGCACAGCATTGGCTGTGGGTGGCACAAGGGCCTCTCGTCTCGTTTTGGACACTCTTGTGCTCAGAGGACAAAGAGCACAAGAGCAAAGCACTGAGAATGGTGACACAGTCGTCGGGACCTGCTCTTGTCTCGTGATGGGCAGAAGGGCAAGACAACAAGGTCTGCCAGTCCTGTCCTTTTCGTGCCTGGTCCTTAGTGAGGACAGAACCAAGTTCTTGTCAGGTTCTAGCCTGAGTTTTCAAGGGAAGGTCAGCCACCCACTTCCTGTTGTTAGCAAGCAGGGGAGGGAGTTTGTTGTTGTGTGGGGGACCAGAATTGATACTCCAGCGCTGCCCTTGCCTCTGCTACCCTACTCCTTACCTATGTGGGCAGTAGTCCTGTTTCTGCTACCCATGATGTCGCCTTCTCCCCCAGCTCCCATGGAAGTCGCTCACCAGCATCATTGAGTATTACTACATGTGGAAGACCACCGACAGATACGTCCAACAGGTGGGCCATCCCACCCTCCCACACCACATCCACCTCGTCCTTCCCCACAGTCCCCATATAGTCCCATTAATGTGTTCATGCCTTCCCTAAGCACTGGAGCAAAGAGGAAGGAGCCACGGTCCCTAGAGGACTCAGAGACTGGGGGGAAGGGACATTATTGAACCCTAGCCAGCCTGACACCTCCACTTCCTAGTCCTAGGTTGGCCAGGAGGGAGGCCATGCAAAATTTTCACAAGTCTTTTCCAAGGGAGCCAGTGATGGAAAAACAATGATGTCCCCCTCCCTGTGGTCTCCCTGCTGCCTTGGCCAGCCTGGTGACCTACCTAACCCTTTGTTTTGTTTTAAGAAACGTTTGAAAGCAGCTGAAGCAGAGAGCAAGTTAAAGCAGGTTTATATTCCCAACTAGTAAGTTCATTCTTATTTTCCTGGGGGCCAATGGTAGATGGGCAGTGGGTGTGGGACTCTTAGGATCCATTGGGGTCAGTGGCCTCCTGAGCTAAGTCAGGGAACCTCCGTCACCCTTTTCATGAGCTTCTTAGCTGGGGAGGAGGGATGAGGATTCAAATTCTTTTGACCCTGGAGTCAAGCTGGGTTTAGTGCTCAGCATATTGGGGCATGGAGTATGGCAGCCAGAATACAACAGACCAGGGGTACAGGGATGTCTGTTGGGATACAGACACCCCAGGGCACCTGTGACTGATCCTTCTCCTCCATCAGTAACAAGCCAAATCCAAACCAGATCAGCGTCAACAGTGTCAAGGCCAGTGTAGTGAATGGCACAGGGACACCAGGCCAGAGCCCCGGGGCCGGCCGGGCCTGCGAGAGCTGTTACAGTAAGTGCTGTACCTGGCACCCACCATGGGCAGCAGGGGCCACGGGAATGCTACTATGTGGTTATGGCGCTCATGGGGCCCCTGAAGGCTCCTGTGCCCAGAACTGGAATGACTCACCATAACGGGGCTACAGTGGGGGGGGGGGTGGTTTGGAAGTCTTCCACGGGAATGTAAAGTGGACCTGCTTTGGCCCTGGGCC
>NW_026069272.1:0-1692 GCF_014885135.2 Alexandromys fortis
AGCAGAGCAGAGTCTGACCTCACTTCCTCTTCCGCCCAGCATCCGATTCTGTTTATTCCACCCACCTATGTTCTAAGCTATGAGGCCAAGCAGTTGGTTTATTACTTAACCAATGAAATCAACAGATTGATATATGACACTCCCACACAGCTATATCCATTTTCTTGCAAAGTTTATAACTTACTTTTCTTTATAGCAGAAAAATTCCAGTGTGTGTGTGTGCTTGTGTAAATAAAATCACATATTTATTATCCATTTATCTGCTGATTGACATCTACACTCAGCCCTTTTCCTTGCTCTTATGAAAAGAGCAGTAATAAACATGGATTGCAAGCATCCCTATAGCAGGATATAGAATCCTCTTGATAAGTACTTGTTTGTATAACGTCATTTTCTAAAATATAGTTTGTTTTCTTAGCTTAAATTTACTCCAGCATTATTAATTAACTGTGTGGTCTTCCACAAGTTGCTTTAGCTATGTGAGGCAGAATAATTTCATCTGGAAAATGAGAAAGATAATGTGAATTAAATGTGATTAACACATGTAAAGCAGTTGACACAACACCTTTTACATACCATTGGCCAGTAGATACTAAAAGCTTCTGCTGTTCCAACAATACAATAGAATAAATTATCCTCATTTGCAACTCAATCTGTATAGCCTTGAGAAAGTCACCTGAGCTTTGTGAGCTCCAGTTTCCTTGTCTATATAATAAGGACAATAATGTTGATTTCCCAGAGTGGCTGTAAAGATAAAATTAGATGTGTGTGAAGAATGACTTCTAAATTGGAAATTGCCATATTCATCACTTATAAATCCATATATATATATATATATGTTTATTTGATTAATAAGTCTTCCTCTAAGATCTCTGTGTAGTGAACTCCATTGCTCTTTAGGTCAAATAAATATGGAGGCTGACTGGATAAAAGTTAGCATACAAAGATTCTGAATAAACAATGGCTAACTGCCAAAGGTTCAGGTGGATGATGGGTAAGTCATTTTCAGAAAACATAGTAGGGGCATTTTTGTATTGTAGGCTGTAGCAAAGTTCTGCTTTTTACCTGATAAAAATAACATCTCAAACCGGGCATGGTGGAACATATTTTTAATCCCAGCATTTAGGAGGCAGAAACAGGCAGATCTCTGTGAGTATGAGATTAGCCTGATCTAAACAGTGAGTTCCAGGAGAACCAGGACTACTTAGTGAGACCTGTCTCAAAACAAAACAAAACAAAACAAAACAAAAACAAAGAAATAAACAGAAATCTCAAAACAAAAAAAGAAATAAACACTCCCTCCAAACCCCATCTCAATTGTGGCAAAAAAAAAAATATTCAATTAAGCAAGATTGATTAGGCATGACCTTAAATTTGACAGGTTTGTGTTGATGAGACATTGGATTTTTACTGTCATTTGCAGAAGAATAGCCTCTCTTGTTCTAGAAGTATTTGACTGATGATAGCTCTATAAAATACCATTTAAGATGAAGATAACCTTCATTGGGCCTGGAGAGATGACTCAGAGGTTAAGAGCATTGCCTGCTCTTCCAAAGGTCCTGAGTTCAATTCCCGGCAACCACATGGTGGCTCACAACCATCTGTAATGAGATCTGGTGCCCTCTTCTGGTGTGCAGACATACACACAGACAGAATATTGTATACATAACAAATAAATAAATAAATATTTTT
>NW_026069272.1:4209-8368 GCF_014885135.2 Alexandromys fortis
TGCAACCAGTGTGGGCCTGGTGCCTGCCACCTCAGTCTCTGTGAGCTCAGATAAGCTTTTCCCGTGTTGATTTAGAGCCCTTGTTCTCCTGGCATCCTCCATCCACTCTGGCTTTTACACTCTTTCTGCCTTCTCTTCTGAAGGGGGTTCCCTGAGCTCTGAGGGGAGGAATTTGATTTAGGGGGATATTTGATTTAGGGCTCAGTGTTCCAAGGTCTCCCACTCTCTGCATCGTGTCAGCCTGTGGATGCCTGTATTTGTTCCCATCTGCTGCAGAAGGACTAGCTTCTCATTTTCCTATGTGTGTGTCTATGTAGAGGTGAGTATGCGGGGAAGTCAGGGAACTAGAAAGGGACATATGAGAGGGAAAGGAATATTTAAGAGACAGATGGGGACAGCAACGTAACACATGTGAACTGCGAGTAGAAAGAGGACTCGTGGGTTAGAAGGATTCAGGGGGCTGGAGGGGAGGAGTTGGAGGGGGAGAATCCATTGAAACCAAGTATGGATGAAAATTCCATGAAGAAATCTTTTCCTTTGTATGTTAATTCAATAATCAAAGGATATTTTTAATTTGAGAGCACTATAGTTGGAATGTTGTCAGTATTCAAAGCAACCATAAGTGACAAATAAGTTTCAATCACCTATTCAGATTTCTCTAGTATCAATTTTGGTATTTTAAGAAGATGGGAAATATATCCAAATGTGTGTGTTGTTGTTGTTGTTGGTGTTGTTGGTGTTTGAGAGTCTCTCCATATAAGCCCAGCTGTCATGAAACCCACTGTGTAGACAAGAGATATGCCTGTCTCTGCCTCTCAAATGCTGGGATGAAAGGTATGTGCCACCGTATTCAGCCTCCAAAATGTATATTTTGAGGACAACGTTGTTACAGTTTATTTGGTTTACTTCTATTTATGACTTTTATTTTGAAATTCCAAACTGCATAGACAAGATAGTGTGAGCTTTGAATGAATCAAGAGGTAGCAAGATAGCAAAAGTTAGTGTCTATAGCTGATTCTCTTCTTCAATATGTACACACATGGTGTGGCGGGGAAAGACAGAGAGACAGGGAAAAACAGAGAGAGAGATACAAATCTGAGCTTAAAACTTTTCCACTAGAGGCCAGCAAGATGGCTCAACAAGGAAAAGGAAAAGTAAGGACCTGCCTACATTTTAAAATGTCTGTTGAGACTTCCTTCTACTGGCAGCTAGTGGAGAGAGCTTGAACTGGAGATCTCCATTGTGTCCATCCCCTTGGAGCTTGGGGAACCCCACTGAAGAAAGATGAGGAAAAATTATAGGAGATGTGCGCATATGTGGCAGTTGTGTAGCTTGGTCTTCTTGTGGGGCTCTGACTTTGTTGTCTGCTTTTGGGACCCTTTCCTCCTACCTGGTTGCCTTGACCATTCTTAACAGGAGAGGAGGTGCCTACTCTCACTGCAACTTGATATGCCATTGTTGGTTGATATCCATGGGAGGCCCTCCTTTTTCTGGAGAGAACCAGAAGAGGAAGAGTGGATGGAGGTGCTGGGAGGAGAGGAGGGAGAAACTGGGAGGAGAGGAGGGAGAGACTGGGAGGGAAGGAAGGGGAGATGACGGGGAGGAGAGGAGGGAGGAGAAAACTATGGTCTGGATGCAAAAGACAATGAGAGGAAGAGAGGGAGGGAGGGAGGGAGGGAGGGAGGAAGGAAGGAAGGAAGGAAGGAAGGAAGGAAGGAAGGAAGGAAGGAAGGAAGACAAGAATTGCAGGAGCCAAATGGGTTGAGGACACCAGGAGAACACAGCCCACAGACATGAGCAGGGCTCATAGAACAACAACATCTGTTCTAGGTCCCCTGTATGCATGTTATGTTATGGTGGTTAGCCTGGTGTTTTTGTGGGACTCCTAATGGTGGGAGTGGGGTGTCTAACTCTTTCCCCTACTTTTGGGGCCCTTTCCCTCATACTGGGTCTCCTCATCCAGCCTTGATATGAGGGTTTGTGCCCAGTCTTACTGCATATTGTTAGGACATGTTCAGTTGACATCCCTGGGAGGCCTGCTCTTTTCTGAAGGGAAACAGAAGAGGAATGGATCTGGAGAGGGAGGGGGTCAGAGGCTGGAAGGAGTGAAGGGGAAACTGTGGTCTGGGTGTATTGAGAAATAATAATAATAATATCAAGACCCACATATTTGATATTAAAAAGAATTATATGAAATACTTCACCATTTAAAAGTGTCTGTAATCCTAGGCCTCCAAGTAGGAGATAGCGGGTGGAGGCAAGAATATGATGCTGGAGAAAAATAACCAAGAGACTCTGTCTCAAACAAGATGAAGGTTGATATCTGGCTAAATGAAACACTTGCTCCCCCCCCACACACACACACATGCACATATCTGACCCAAGCAAATCAAATTCTTGTCTATGCTTATGGGATGATACACACAGCTGTACAACTAGGCAATGAAGTAAACCCCTGTTAAAAGCCCTGCACTCACAACACCGGAAAAACAAGCCCTGTCTCCAGATATTCTTATCCAGGAGGTGTGGCCTAGAGAAGTGGGACCTACCTTGATTCTCCCAAGAAACTGGTAGTAATGCCAGGAGGTGGGGGGGGGGCACAACCTGAGAATGTGGTTTCCTTGAGTCTTGTTTTCAAATAACCGCCTAAGGTAAGGTGAAGGGCATGTCTGCCAACAGGCAAAGGAAACAAAACTAGGAAGGAGAGTGACAGAAGGTAGTTTATCAGCAACCTCATGAAGAAGTGACCAAGTAGAACCCCTTGAGTGTTACTATGTACCTCGGTGCTAGGGCTAGGCCTCAGCCTGGTATCTGACCCAGGAGGGAACTGCTTGCCACTCACCCTTACATGACATGGTAGCAACGCTGTTCTCCCGTCGGAAACTCCCAGACCTGAGCTAGACTTCATGTGTGAAATCCTCGAAGCTGCCTGAGTTCCCTGCTAGGCACATGGGAGGAGGGAAGAGAGCAGCGGTCATCTCAGAGGTGTGCTGCTCAGACAGGAAGCACCTCAAAGAACAAACTCTGCCTGGCTATGGGACAACATGGAGTTTGCTGTCCATTTAGGATCTGCCCCAGTTGCAAAGACCTGTGTCAACGGATCTCATGGCCCTCTTCGGGTGGCCAGAATCCAGTGGCTGAACAAAGAAGAGGTATGAAGGCCGAGCCATTTCCGACTTACCCGAGGCAGTTCTGATGAACAGTCCCTGCTCCACGGGACTTTCGCTGCTTTCGCTGCTTGATCCCACTTCCACGCCTTCTGGTTATCTGCTGTTAGGTTCCTAATGAAAGGCTTAATAGCAAATGCTGTCGCAGCACCTGCTTCCGGAGAAGCCCACGTGTAGGCACAGATAAGGCCTGTTCAACAACAGAACCAAGTCTGCTGGGAGCAGAAAAAGGCACGTGATTTCAGCTTGGATGGTCACCAAGTGGCAGGAGCTTGATTTGCTCTGGCTAAGTACTCTGACACTGAGAACAGCACAGCCTTGTTCACTGTCCTGATACAGGGGGGAACCTGATAGCAAGAGGGGAAGGCAGCAAGGGAGGTCACGTCCTTGGGAAGAGGTAGCCATCAATGTAGCAGACTAGTTAAATGAGTTACAATGTACCACTGTACTGCAAAGATCCACAGCTTTTGAAAAGAGAGAGGCAAGTGCATTTGCTGCGTGAAAGCCTGCCCAAAATGTGGTGTCTAAATTTTATAAAAGAAACTTGGGGCTGGATTTTATTTGACATGATCCCATTTTTTAAGTTAACACAATGTAGGAACATTTTAAATACATTTGAATTCTAATAATAGGAAATGTTATACTATTTTCAACCTAGTTTCAACCTAGTTGAATACTGGAAGTCTCCCCAAATTAAAATAGCCCCACGTAGCTTGAAAGCTGGAAGGCCAAGTAAATTACAAATGAAGTTTACGCTATTGCCACATGGTGGCGCCACTTTAGCTGATAAACAGGAATTCCAGCCTTCCTTTGTCAAGACTGGTGATCTAAAACTGCACATTTCTAACTATGTAGAGCCCTCGGGAATACACTTCTCAATTGAAACACAGCTGCCAGGAATACTGGCAATCAGACTATCTAAAATAAAACTTAGATACCGATGTTGACCGTGGTTATTGCTGGAGAGCTCAGAGAAAAGTGCCTATAACCTG
>NW_026069273.1:0-8318 GCF_014885135.2 Alexandromys fortis
TTATTATTATTATTATTATTATGTATACAGTATTCTGTCTGTGTGTCTGCCTGCAGGCCAGAAGAGGGTGTCATATCTCATTTTAGATGGTTGTGAGCCACCATGTGGTTGCTGGGAATTGAACTCAGGACATTTGGAAGAGCAGGCAATGCTCTTAACCGCTGAGGCATTTCTCCAGCCCTCCCTCCCAGTTCTTACCTCATTTCTGTTGCTGTGGGGGCTTCTGCGCCCAGGGTCATGGTCAGGCAGGACATACACACATACACCGTCAGAACTGAATGGGCTTGTTGAGAGCAGCTGGAGGTAGAGAACTCACCTGACGCCTGTCTTGTGTGGTGTTTTTCAGGATTTCTTCTTCTATTCTTTAGTCTACGACCCACAGCAGAAGACCCTCCTGGCTGATAAAGGGGAAATCCGAGTAGGAAATCGGTACCAGGCTGACATCACCGACTTGCTAAAAGAAGGTGAGGTTCAGGCTGGGCCAGGAGAGAGGAAGCTGGAAGTAGTACCTGTAGCTGGAACCTCGGTAACCTTGACTTCGGCTCTTTCAACACCTCCTTCCTTGGGGACATTGGAATCCAGAAGCAAATCTCAAATCCAAGAGCCACCTGTTGAACCCCTTGAGCTTCGTGATCTGGGATTTCCCTTTGGCGGTTCATTATGACTTTGATTTTATATTGTTTCTGCTAGGCAGCTGCTCTGTCACATGCCACAACCCCAGCCCCATTCGTCGTATTTATTTATATTTCGTGTGTGTGGATATTTTGCTTGCAAGTGTATTGGTGCACCACTTTTGTACAGTGCCCATGGAGTCAGAAGAAGGTGTTGGATCTCTGTGGGTGGAGTTACAGGCAGTTGTGAGCTGCTCTGTGGGTGCCGGCAGTTGAACTCAGGTTCCCTTGAAGAGCAGTCAGTGTTGTTAACGAAAGAACCATTTCCCCAGCCCTATTCATTCCCAGTTGTTTTGAGACAGAGTCTCACTCATTTTACATAGCCCAAACTGACCTGCCCTCTTGCTTGCCTTGAAAGCGCTGAGGATACAGAGGCAGCCACCACACTTGATTCATTGTAGTTTTTACATTTGTGCGAGGTGTGTAGAGGGCAGAAGACCTACCCTGTGAAACCCAGGATTAGTTCAGGTTCTTAGTGTGCTTGTGGAGGTCAGAGAACAACGTGTAGGAGTCACCTCTTTCTAGCATGTGGGTTCTAGAGATTGAACTCAAATTGTCAGGCTTGGCTACAAGCACTTTTGCATACTGAACCATCTCAACACCACCTCCTTTTTGGGGTGGTGTAAAATCACATTTATTTATTCATTAATCTGTATTTAGGGGTTTGGTGGTCAGAGGACATCCTGCAAGAATAGGTTCTGTCCTATAATGGTGGGTCACAGAGATCAAACTCAGTTTCTCAGGTTTGGTCAGAAGTGATTTTACCACCACCAGAGCAGATTGACACCCACCAACTCTGACATAGCATCTGAGACTTGCAGGTCCCCCCACATCTTCCTTCAGCAGCCCTAGCAGAATGATCTGATGAGCTCAAGACCCTGGCCTTTGTCCCCTAATAAAGCGCTCAGGCTCTGTCCCAATAGCCTGTCAGAGGTTCCATATCCCATCTAACTGTTAGCTCAATTTAAGAGAGTAGTACGTAGTCTGAGGCTGTGCTAGTACAGTGCATTGCTGCCTTAGAGTACTTGGCCCTAGTCAGCACATGTTCACGTCATTTTGCGTGTCCTTCTCTTTAACTTTGGTGCTTTTTATTCTTTGTTTTCTGTGCTTATTAATCTCAGAATGTGGTGCTAAGCCCAGTTGGGTGGCAGCTGGGTGGGACCTGGCTTATCAAACAGCTGGCTCTCTAGATACAAGGGTGCTTCCCTCTTGAGTTCTGTGTTCAGTAGACTGCTTTGTTGACTTCTGTCTCATGGTTGAGTCTCTGACACTTAGGCATCCTGATGCCCATGCACAGCCTCTTAGCCAGAGCCAGCCAGTTGCTCCCTGTGCTGGCCTCAGTTCAGCTTCTTCCCCAAACAGCCCCAGCTCTGAGGCTCTATAAGCAGTCCTGAACCATGTCCAGCCTCCTGGGCTGAAGCCACAGTATCTGCTTTCTTAGCCTGGCCAGGGGAAGAGATGGAGGAAAGTAACAGAGGCCTTGCCTGTGAAATCTACATGAGCTTAGGTTACACAGGGACCAGAAACTTGGCGAGGTCTCAAAGGTTAGAGGACCTCGATTGGAGCATCTGTTCTTCGGAATCCAGCAGTTCCATGAGTCCCAGGCATTTGTTGGCTCATTGGTGAGTGCTAGGAGAATGCATCCCTAAGAGAGCCACTCAGGGTCCCAGAGGAATGGCCTGCCACCGTGGCCTCTTCCCTCCTAGTACTCCTCTGTAGCCTCTTGACCCAAAGGCAGTTGCTTCCCATGATGTCTTTCTTAAAAATACTTACTTTTATTCATGTGTGTGTATGCCATGTGTCAGGGGTGCCCACAGAGATCAGAGGTGTTTGTGAGCTGCTAGACATGGGTACTGGAAATTCGGGTACTGGGACTTGAACTTGGGTCTTCTGGAATACATGCTCTTAACTGCTGAGCCATCTCTCCATCCCTACCCACAGTCCCTCTTTGAATTTGAATATGAAATTGAATACCTGCCTCCATTAACTATGTTGGAAATTTCAAAGGAGCAGTGTAGGTGGGAATCCTCTGGTGTTCTTTGCTCTCAGTTTCAGACAGTTGCAAATCATTTGCTTTGACCAGTGTCTTGGTTTTTGGAACCTTGGAATACTAAGCATTACACACTGTGTCTCCAGGTGAAGGGATTGAGTGCAGTCCATACCAAGAGAGAAACCTACCCACAACACTGAGGAAATGCCCCTGTACTAGGCCTGCATAGGCTAAAGATTATAGAATCCAGCGGTGGACCGTGACTGCCAGAGAACCTGATAATGATACAAACTCCTCAATCCTTACCATGGTCCATACTGGGACCGTGAAGTCCATGGTCTTGTCCACAGAAGTGCGGTGGTGGGCTTCCGACTCAGTACCCTCATCCTCTGTGATCTGCCCTGCCCTGGATTTAGGGCCTAGAGATAGTAACTCTTTAAGAGGACCAGAAATACCTCCTTGGAGACATCCAGTCCTTTTATTAGAGAGCTTGCTCCGTGCCCTGACTTGGAACCCAGTACCCTGCAGGGACTCAAGTACTGGCTGTTCATGGACACATGGTGCATTGATGCCAAGGACCAAAGGGGAATTGATTGGATCTGATGCAAATCCCGAAGCCTGATACCTTCATTAAATTATGAATGTAGTCCTTGGCTGGAGAGTCAGACAATGGATGATTGTGGGATTTCTCCTTGGGGCATCTCCCTAGAGTCAGGCCTGGCCCGGCTCACGATACAGTTCTCTAGACTCTCAGTGCTGCTGTGTGCTCTTCATGATTACAGTTATTTCTTCACCAATTGTCCCATAACTCCCAGAGTAACAGATCCCTCCCTTCCCCAGGTCATGCCCAGCCTCGGGTGTTGGGTATGTATAGGGTGTACAAGCCCTCCCGGGCCAAGTGCCGGGTAGGTTATGTGTATGGGTGTATGTACTGCCCCACCCCCCAGTCAGCACTTCCCATCACCTGGGGAAAAGTGATACCGTGGGGCCTGGGGAACAAACAGACTTTTTGGTTTCACTCTGGAGTGTTTCCCACAGCCTTTGCTGCTCTAACGCTTGTTTCCCATAGGTGAGGAGGATGGCCGTGATCAGTCAAAACTGGAGACCAAGGTGTGGGAAGCCCACAATCCACTTGTGGATAAGCAGATTGACCAGTTTCTTGTAGTGGCCCGGTGAGTCCAATAACCAGGGGTAAGCAAGTTGTTGCCTGCAGCATGGTGGTGGGTCTTGGGGACACGGAGCCTTCATTTGTACATCCAACATGAAGTCCATGGTCTCGCCCTTGTTTCCTGCTCAGACCTTTCCTGAGTATGGATGCAACCTTTTATGGCTGCAAACATCCTGGGTTCCTGCAGATCCCCATGACAAGTGTACCTGTATGTCTGGGCCTCTGTTCTTACTGTGTGCCCTGAGGTCTATCTCCACCATAGGCAGGCGCTTCTCCCAGGACTAGGCTAGGATCTAGCTAAAGAGCTCCCAGCTGTCTGAGTGGGTGGCTGGAGGCTGCTTGAATGAAGGAGGTAGGACCTAGAGAACCAGTGCTGAGCCCACAGGGCAGTTGAAGCCCAAGTGAATTCCAGCATGGCCCAGGAGGAGCCCTGTCTACCTTTGCCACAGACGGTGAGGCTTGGCATTCCCAGGTCTGAGGCAGCTCCCCTTAGAGAGATCTCCAGCAGACATAGTGGAGATGGAGAATTCTCCTAACCAGCATCGAGGCACTTTTTGTATGTTCTTTACCCTGACTCATTTGCACATGGGAACTCAGATGCCACCAAATTGCTCATGCAGCTTCTACCTGGCCTCCTCTACAACTGAACCCCAGAGACCCTTTGGTGGGTGTGCCACTTGGGTCCTGGCCCTCACTGACTTGCCTGGTGGAGGCAATCCCTCCAGCTCTGGTGGTTAGTGAATCTCCCTCTCCCCAGCTCCGTGGGCACCTTTGCACGGGCCCTGGATTGCAGCAGCTCCGTGCGGCAGCCTAGCCTGCACATGAGTGCCGCAGCAGCCTCCCGAGACATCACCCTGGTGAGTGGGTCACTGCCACTTCCCCTGCTTTCTTCTGGGGTCCAACAGCCGCAGAGGCATAGAGGGTCCTAGCAAGGAAACTGAGGACTTCAGTATCTTCTGGTACACCTTAGATTTGTCTAACATATGCCAAGGGAGTTAGGGAGGATTTCCCACCCAGGGGCCTTGGCAGCTACTAGATTGTTACCTTGAGACCTGAAAGAGTGGGGGGTCATATCCCAGGTTGAGGAAGATACTCCTTAGGGCCTGGGGACAGCCTGGACCCAGGGAGCCCTGCTGTCTTACAGTTCCATGCTATGGACACGCTGCACAAGAACATCTACGACATCTCCAAGGCCATCTCAGCCCTCGTGCCGCAGGGGGGGCCGGTGCTCTGCAGGGACGAGATGGAGGAGTGGTCAGCATCAGAAGCCAACCTTTTCGAGGAAGCTCTGGAAAAATACGGGAAGGATTTCACAGACATTCAACAAGATTTTGTAAGTGCTTGAGGCTGTGGTAGTGGCTAGCCAGGCCCCATCTCTCACCAAGGAAGATGCCTGTGCCTGTCCAGGCCCCTGCCCTTTCAGTCTGGGCATAGGCACTCACTGTGGAGCTAGGATTCTACTGTGTAGGAGCTTCCCTTGGGGGCATCCTCAAGACTTACCAGACCCATCCTCAAGACTTACCAGACCCATCCTCAAAACTGCTTGAACTTGTTTTGTTCTTAACTAAGTTGAGCCTCACTCCTATGTAAATCACAGTAAAGACTTCAGGGTCTTTACTGAGTGGCCGAAGCCCTCAGAGTCCCCAACTCCCCAAAGGATTGAATAGTGCTAAACTTGACTTGAAAGCCTGCAGACACTCTGGGGAAGGAGGTGAATCAGCTGGGCCACCTCTACAGCCTTGAGGTTATAGTGAGTGGACTCTGTTGTCCATTGGGAGCACTGTCAGAATAATAGCAAGGCTAAGCATGTTGAAATATTTCTATAATCCCAGCATTCAGGAGGCTGAGACAGGAGAATTATGAGTTTGAGACCAACCTGGGTAACAGTGAGAGCCTGCTACAAAACCAACAAACTCAGCAGCAGCAAGTCCAGACCAGGGTGGGAGAGCCAGGAGCATGCAGAGTGCTGGCATAGGCATGGACAGGAGGTTTGAAGGGCCGACAGTCAGAAGGCGTAGCCCCAGGAGGCCCACAGAACCCAGGTCTCTGCTAGACAGCTGGGCAGTGGTGGCACACGCCTTTAATCTCAGCACTTGGGAGGCAGAGACAGGCAGATCTTTGTGAGTCCAAGGCCAGCCTGGTCTACAGAGTGAGTCCTAGGAAAGGCAGAGCTGTTATACAGAGAAACCCTGTCTTTAAAACAAAACAAAAAATAATAAATAAAGTGAGCATAACCTTTTTAGACAGAAAGTAGTTAGAAGAATGGGATAGAAAGAATACAGCAATTAGAACAGAGCTGGCAGCATTTGAGGGAGGGCTAGACATGGTTGCTCCAATGGGTGGACAGCCCTGGAGAATCGGCACATTTCTAGACTCCATTCTGCAGATAAACTGAGTCTGTCCGAGACTCAAAAGAAAGGGTTGCAGAGCCACCTGCTGGAGAGCAAGGCCTACTGGCCAGAGGATCAAGTGAACCAGATACAGAAACAGGATTGATTGTCCACAGAACAGACAAACCCCATGCCACAAAACACACTTTCATGAGTCTGCTCTCGGCCAATTGTTCATGCAAATAAAGCTGAGCTGATACTAAAGAAACAGATGACATTTCTAACTACCATGCTAGGCTGTAAAGACCGAAGCCCTAGTCTTGGGGTATAACTCAGTGGTATAATGCTTGATTGCATGGGCGATACCCTGGGTTTGATCCCCACCACTGCCAAAAACAACCCATTGAGCCCTTTGAAATTACAACTGCCATTTTTTTAAACAGTAGCTTGAGGTGAAAAGATTTCAGTCACTTGGCTTGTGGCCCAGGAAGCACTGGAAGAGGAGCAGGGTCAAGGGGCTCTTACACACTACTGTGTGCTGAAAGATAAAGGCCACCCCAGCCCTCAACATTGAGCAAAATACTAAGGGGAAGAATAAAGAATCTGTAAGAAGCTGTAGAATTAACTACCCCAGAGAAGCAGCACAGCTGGCTTTCCTGCCAAGGAGAAGCACAGCATTGGCTGTGGGTGGCACAAGGGCCTCTCGTCTCGTTTTGGACACTCTTGTGCTCAGAGGACAAAGAGCACAAGAGCAAAGCACTGAGAATGGTGACACAGTCGTCGGGACCTGCTCTTGTCTCGTGATGGGCAGAAGGGCAAGACAACAAGGTCTGCCAGTCCTGTCCTTTTCGTGCCTGGTCCTTAGTGAGGACAGAACCAAGTTCTTGTCAGGTTCTAGCCTGAGTTTTCAAGGGAAGGTCAGCCACCCACTTCCTGTTGTTAGCAAGCAGGGGAGGGAGTTTGTTGTTGTGTGGGGGACCAGAATTGATACTCCAGCGCTGCCCTTGCCTCTGCTACCCTACTCCTTACCTATGTGGGCAGTAGTCCTGTTTCTGCTACCCATGATGTCGCCTTCTCCCCCAGCTCCCATGGAAGTCGCTCACCAGCATCATTGAGTATTACTACATGTGGAAGACCACCGACAGATACGTCCAACAGGTGGGCCATCCCACCCTCCCACACCACATCCACCTCGTCCTTCCCCACAGTCCCCATATAGTCCCATTAATGTGTTCATGCCTTCCCTAAGCACTGGAGCAAAGAGGAAGGAGCCACGGTCCCTAGAGGACTCAGAGACTGGGGGGAAGGGACATTATTGAACCCTAGCCAGCCTGACACCTCCACTTCCTAGTCCTAGGTTGGCCAGGAGGGAGGCCATGCAAAATTTTCACAAGTCTTTTCCAAGGGAGCCAGTGATGGAAAAACAATGATGTCCCCCTCCCTGTGGTCTCCCTGCTGCCTTGGCCAGCCTGGTGACCTACCTAACCCTTTGTTTTGTTTTAAGAAACGTTTGAAAGCAGCTGAAGCAGAGAGCAAGTTAAAGCAGGTTTATATTCCCAACTAGTAAGTTCATTCTTATTTTCCTGGGGGCCAATGGTAGATGGGCAGTGGGTGTGGGACTCTTAGGATCCATTGGGGTCAGTGGCCTCCTGAGCTAAGTCAGGGAACCTCCGTCACCCTTTTCATGAGCTTCTTAGCTGGGGAGGAGGGATGAGGATTCAAATTCTTTTGACCCTGGAGTCAAGCTGGGTTTAGTGCTCAGCATATTGGGGCATGGAGTATGGCAGCCAGAATACAACAGACCAGGGGTACAGGGATGTCTGTTGGGATACAGACACCCCAGGGCACCTGTGACTGATCCTTCTCCTCCATCAGTAACAAGCCAAATCCAAACCAGATCAGCGTCAACAGTGTCAAGGCCAGTGTAGTGAATGGCACAGGGACACCAGGCCAGAGCCCCGGGGCCGGCCGGGCCTGCGAGAGCTGTTACAGTAAGTGCTGTACCTGGCACCCACCATGGGCAGCAGGGGCCACGGGAATGCTACTATGTGGTTATGGCGCTCATGGGGCCCCTGAAGGCTCCTGTGCCCAGAACTGGAATGACTCACCATAACGGGGCTACAGTGGGGGGGGGGTGGTTTGGAAGTCTTCCACGGGAA
>NW_026069274.1:0-1604 GCF_014885135.2 Alexandromys fortis
TCTCTCTGTCCCCCTCTCACCCTTCCTCCTCCATAACCCCCTGAATAAACATTCAACCTCAAAAAAAAAAAAAGAGTATATGTAGTTTCTTTTCTTTTCTTTTTTTTTTTTTTAACACAAGCCCTATGTAGCTCAAACTAATCTTGAACTTTCTATGTTATTTTTCTTGTTGCTGTTTGCTTGGTTTAGGCTTTTCTTTTCAAGAAAGGGTCTATCTATGTATTCCTGGCTAGTCTGGAACTGCTATGTAGACCAGCTGACCTTGAACTCAAACACATCTACCTGACTCTGCCTCCAGTGCTGGGATTAAAGCTGTGTGCCACCACACCTGCCTCAACTTTCTGTAAAGTCAAGGATGATCTTGAATACCTGATTCTCATGCCATCACCTCCCTAAGTGCTTACATGTATGTATCACTTCACCCACCAAGAATATGTAGTTTCATTCATATTTACTCATAGTCACTTTGAACTTGATCATGAATGAAAACAAAAACCCTATTTATACCCCACCTCTATTTCAAAGGAATTAAAATAAAAATTCTAATTCTGTACTCTTTTAAAACTGTATGGAAATGTTTACCTGATACACAGTATAACAAGTTTCAAAAGTTTTTTTTTTAAATTTATTTGACTATATGCATTGGTATGAAGGTGTCAGATCCCTTGGAATTGAAATTACAGACAGTTGTGAGCTGTTATGTGGGTGCTGGGAATTGAACCTAGGTCCTCTGGAAGAGCAGCCAGTGCTGTTAACTGCTGAGCCATCTCTCTAGCCCTGAATTATCGAAAGTTTTAAAGTTTGAGTTGAATGACTCCCCCACCCCAAATCTTACAGAAGATCTCCCAATAGTTCAATATTAAGCTAAGATTAAATGTTTGAAACATTCATTATATATCAAAAGCAATTCACTCTTATCAGGCTTCTCCAGGGCAACACAGTGTTTCTGGACGGTATATGCTCAGCATTCCAATTCCAAATGGTGGTTATTGTCCTCTAGGGAGTCGGTACACATGAATGCTAATAACAAAAGCGTGCATGAGTGTGCATGTGTGTACACATGTGTTTGCAGAGGTCAGAGGACAATTGCAAGAATTGGTTCTTTTCTTCTACCATGTGGATCTAGAAGATCAAACTCAGGTCATCAGGTTTACATGTACAAAACATGACTGAAACTAAGGCTTCCCACTTAAAGAAATAGTTAAAATATACACTTGAATAATATAAACATTTTCATGTTTTATTTTTATACACTTTTTTTTTATTCTGTTGAGACAGGGTTTCTTTGCATAGCCCTGGCTGTCCTGGAACTTGCTCTATAGATCAGGCTGGCCTTGAACTCCCGCCTCTGCCTTCTGAGTGTTGGGATTAAAGGTGTGCACTACCATTATCCAGCCACTTTTATACTCTTTTTTTTGAAAATCTTTTTTTTTAAATATTTATTTATTTATTTAGTATACAATATATGCCTTCAGGCCAGAAGAGGGCACCCAACCTCATTCCAGATGGTTGTGAGCCACCATGTGGTTGCTGGGAATTGAACTCAGGACCTTTGGAATAGCAGCCAATGCTTTTAACTGCTGAGCCATCTCTCCAGTCCTACT
>NW_026069274.1:3328-8547 GCF_014885135.2 Alexandromys fortis
TAAATAAATAAATAAATAAATAAATAAATAAATAGTTAATTTGATGTTATATCAATTGCAACTACATTATAGGAACTGCAATCAGTCCCAAGGAGCTGGAATAATAAATTAAGTGAAAATAATAAGATGTATCTCTTAAAAATTAATGAAGGTCTATAGCACAAGGGTAATACAAAGAAGGTAGGTACTTATGGGATCTTTAGAGGACTTTAAGCAAGAGCATGATTCCAATTTGCAATTTTGCAGTAAATTTTGCTTCAGTATGATGAGTAGATCAGAGGGGACAAGACTAAACAGAGTCATTTTATAGACAATAGAAAATGTCTGTAAACTAGGCCTGTTTATAGAGGAATGACCAGCTAAGGAGCATTGGTTACAATTTATTGGTTGGAGGAAAATTCCCCAAAAATATTTTATGATACTGAGTTACATAAAATTCAAATTCCAATGTCTATAAATAGTTTTGTGGGAAAAATGCTAGTGTCTATGCCTACTTGACGGCTGTGGTGATAGAGACAGAGATGGTATATGGCCTCCAAAGCCTCAACTACTTTACTGCCTGGCTTTTTAGAGGAAAGGTCCAATTACTCCTAAACTAACAGAGTAAGAATAGAAGGCAGCACCTTGAGATGATGGCTAAGTGGTTAAACGTGCTTGCCACCAAGTCTGATGACCTGGGTTGGATTCCCAGAACCCACATGGAAGAGAGAAATGACTACTGAAGCTGTTGTCTAATGTAAGTACAGTGGCCTGAGCATGTTCCCCACCCCCAATTAATAAATGTAAATGAGATATACACATGGGGGGGCACCCAGACAAGCCAGCCAAGGAAGAGTTTGCAGCACAGTAAGATACGAGACGCTAACTAAATATCACTGGAGCTGGAGTCACAGGCAGTTGCCAGCAGCCCAACATGGGTGCTGGGAACTGAACAAGGTGCTCTTGATCACTGAGCCATCTGCCTAAGCCCTAGTTTGGGTTCTTATTACTACTGACTAATTATAAATTAATTAGCAATTAATTTGGGTTCATCACACAGCCACACATACTTAAACTGCTCTAGAAATACTTTAGCTTTTCTTCTAAACATTTTCTAGACAGGAAACAGCACACAAAAAAATCATTATTTACTCTATCTCACAAAGGGATTTTCATTATCTGGGTTCAACATGGCCTCCCTCTCTCCTTACTAACTTTTACAATGATCTTTTGTTTGTTTCTGGCACTGGGAATTAAATCCAGGGCCTCATGCCAGCGAAGTGTTCTACTACTAAACTACACCCCAGTCCCACTTTCAGGCTTTTTATTTAAAATATCCAAGATATTCTTACTTAATGTATACAAGAAAGATATCAAATATGTTTCTCCTTCAAGCTTCTTTGCAGGTTAAGTGATGTAGATAGGTGGACAGACAGGCAGCAGTCACAAACATAGCCCATCTCTTACCCAAATCACATTTAAAATCAGATAGACACTGTAGTGGTTTGAGTAAGAATGGTCCCCACAGGCTCATATATTTGAATACTTAGTCAGCAGGGAATGGCACTATTTGAAAAGATTAAGAGGATTAGGAGATGCGGCCTTGTTGGAGGAAGTATGTCATTGGGAGTGGTCTTTGAGGTTTCAAAAGTCCATGCCAAGCCCAGAGTTTCTCTCTACCTACGGATCATGATGTAGCTCTCAGCTACGGCTGCAGTGCCAGCATGCATGCTACCTGCTCCCTGCCATGATGACAATGAACTAAGCCCCTGAAACTGTAAGCAAGTATCAATTAAATGTTTTCTTTTATAAGAGCAATCTTGGCCATGATGTCTCTTCACAGCAATAGAACAGTGACTAAGGAAGACACCAGTCCAGATTTCAAAAATCTAAAATGATGGCTGGGAACACTGGCCTTTAGTTAGCTACTGGACAGGCTGAGCCAGTAAGACTCCTTGAGTCCAGGAGTTCAAGGCCAATGTGGAAAATATAGCAAAATGCCATGGATAAAGAAAGAAGGAAAGAAAAAACTTTCTATAATGTTGAAAACAACTTGGCTGGTCTCAGATTCTATTAGTAGTTTCCTCATAAGCTGTCCATTAAAAACAACTTTTTTCAAAAATTACATATGGTCATATTTCTAATGCAAATGCCACTTAGGATTTTTGTTTTTGTTTCTTGAGATAGGGTTTTTTCTCTGTGTAGTTTTGGAGCAGGTCCTGGAATTTGCTCTGCAGACCAGGCTAGTCTTGAACTCAGAGATCTGCCTGCCTCTGCGTCCTGAGTGCTGAGATTAAAGGCATGAGCCACCATTACCCACTAACCTTGAAACTTCTAATCATCCTGCTTCACCTTCCAAATGCTGGGATTACAGTTTAAGTAGTGCTGGGATTGAACTCTGAGTTTAGTACACGCTAGGCAAGCACTATACCAACTAAGCTCCATTCCTTATCCCTCACAGACTTTTAAACTTCCTCACTTCATTTCATCAACACTTTCATTGTCTTAAGAGTTTATTTCTTCTCTACTTCTCCGTAATACTAATCTCTGGGATTGGAGTTTCTCTAAAAACAATTAAGCGTATTCACTATACTCTTTCTGGCCTCTGCCATGTCAATACATACTGGTATATTAATTATGTTTTAATAAATAAAGCTTGTCTGAAGATCAGAGAGCAAAACAGCCATACTAGTCAGTCATACAGGCCAGGAAGTGGTGGCACACACCTTTAATCCCAGGACTCAGACTCAGAGACAGGCAGACAGATCTCTCTTAGTTCAAGGCCAGTCTGGGCTACACAAGATTGAATCTGTCTAAAAGAGAAATAGAGCTCACACAAAGGCGGTCCCAGCACTTGGGATCACATGCCTTTAATCTCAGTACCAGAGAGATAGAGACAAGAGTGACATGACTGGGCAGAGACAAGAGTATAAGGGGTAGAGACAGGAACTGAGTGGAAAGGAGGCTGTAGAGTCTTCAGGATTCGTGGAGACAGGATCCCACCCATTTTTGGTCTGAGGTAAAGGTAAGAGAAAGTGGCTGGCTGCTTTCCTTTTCTGATCTTCAGGTTGAACACCAATATCCATCTCTGAGATTGTATTACTCATGCTATATCAATGTCTTTTTCTCACTTGTTACATTTCTCGCTGCTGTGACAAAATAACCAGCAGAAACAACCTAAGGGAATCTATAGTTATACAGCCCTGAGAGCACAGCAGAAACAACCTAAGGGAATCTATAGTTATACAGCCCTGAGAGCACAGCATCTCATCCATCTTGGAAGCTAAACGAAGTGGGGCTGATTAGTTAGTACTTACAACTAACTAATCAGCAAACTAAAGGGGTCAAGGATTAATGCTAGTTTAAGTTTCAAGTGAGGGTAGCCTGGTTTCATGTATTTGGAAAGAGTATCACGGCATCTGGAGGGAAGGAGCTGTTCTGAAGTACTTTGTTCTGACCCCTTCCTGTCTTCCTCTTTGAAATACCTCTATGGACCCACCTCCAGCCACCTACTTCCTTCAGTCAAGCTTCATCTCCTCAAATTTCCAGGTCTCCCCAAATAACACCACCCCTGGGACTAAGCCCTAGACACATGAGTGTTTTTGGGGACACCTCATGTCCAAACAGTAACACTGTCCTTCCTATGACCTCTCTTCTGAGGCACAGGTTCTTGACTCTTCTCAGGAAGAATTATCTTAGATTTCCTAGCATGCTTCTTATTTATCCCCAGTTATTTCATACACTTCCTCTCATCTTTCATCCTCTATTACCTAAAACTTTGTCTTTATTGACCTACCAGTTCTTCCTGAAATTCTTTTAATGCTCTCTCCAGCCCTTGCGGTTTGTCTAGATTAATTCTGGCAGCTGTTACCAGCTCAGTTGCTCTGTTTTCCTTTTCATCTGGGGACCCTGAAAATGGCTCAGCTGTGTCTGCTGCACTTTCATTATGGCTTGTTCTTGGGCAATTAGCACAGCTATGGCCAATTACTACGAAGGTTACATATACTTAGCTTTTAATAAACTACCATCATTTCTCTCTCCTTTGTTTTCAACACCAAAAAGTGTCTGCCTCCCATTATCACCCCCATTTTAAAACTCGATCTCACACACTCAAACAATTTCTACAAACAATTCTATCTTCTTTAATATATTTAGTAGTTATATAAACAGACATGTATGTATATATGTATGTATTGTGTTTTTGTTTTTTTAATCTGGGTTGGTGAGATGTCTTAGTGGATTAAGAAATTTGCCATCAAGCCTAACAAGCTGAGTTTGATTCCCCAGAACCCTCATGGTGGAGAGTACCAACTTTCACAAGTAATCCTCTGACCCCTAAAATATGTATTATGGTCCACATATACACACAATTAAATAAATATAATAAAAACTAAATGCATTTTCTAAACTGAAAAGCAAAGGCAGGAGAATTACAAATTCAAACCAATTTACACTACAAATAAAGCAAGTTATATAGACTTCAAAATTCACAAAGAAACAAGCAACAAAAAACCCATAATAGTCTTTCTCCTTCACCACCTAGTATGATTCAGTAGCTGAGGGATGGTACAGAAATCTTTATTTTAGGGGGAAAAAAAACCCTCAAAAGATGCTAAAAAAAAAAATCCAGGTACAGCAATTACTCATCTATACTTTTTTGGTTAGAAAATATGGCAGCTGTATGAAAGTGGAGTACCACTAATAACTGTGCTACCACTCATAATCAACTTATAAGAAGAAAATGATATAAACAATTTCCCGAATCTATAGTTTACCATTACATGGACATTTTGCTATCTGATTCAAATGTAGATATTTTGGAAAGAATGTTTGAAGTAAAGAAAATATTGCCTTGTTGGGGATTAAAAACTGCTACTGAAAAAATAATTAATTATTTAGGTTATAAAATAGGGTTATAGAAAATTAGATCACAAAAAGTATAAATTAGGAGAGATCAGTTGCAGCCTCTTAATGACTTCCAAAGATTGCTAGGAGACATTTCCCAACTATAGCCCACTACTAGGATAAAACCTGATGAATTGATTAATTTAAACAAAACCTTAGAATCTGAGATTCTTTCTTCTATTTCTTGTATTCTATTGATTGTTTGTTTCTGTAGGCTCTGCTCATTGACCTGGATTTTCCATTGGTTTTGTGGGAGCCTAGGCAATTTGGATGCTCACCTTACTAGACCTGGATGGAGGTGGGTGGTCCTTGGACTTCCCACAGGGCAGGGAACC
>NW_026069275.1:0-803 GCF_014885135.2 Alexandromys fortis
TTTTCAGTATATCTGTGACAGCAAGATGTGTTTATCATTTCAAACTCCACTGGTGATGTTGTGCTGACCCATTCTCCAGCTTTGTTGCCATTGTCTCTAGAGCTAGGGCCAACATCTCTTGCAGCATCATCAAGAATGTCACTTAATCTGACTATAGTTATGTGCAGTGGTATCAGCAGAAACAAGAAGAGCACCCAAACTCTTGATCTCTTTAGCATCCAACCTTGAAATTGTTGTATTTACTGTGTTCAGTGGCAGTGGGCAGGAGACAGATTTCAACAAAATCCATCCCTTTGGATGCTACTGCTGCTGCAAGCTATTACAGTCAGCAGACTAGGGACTTTGTGTTATGGGATGTTCTTCTGTCTATGTGTTGTTTTTATTGGTTGATGAATAAAATACTGCTTTGAGCCTATAGCAGAGCAGGTCAGGGCAGATCAGACCTAGGCAGGGAAGAATAAGCTGGGAGAAAGAAGGGCAGAGAAGCCATGGAGCTTCTGCCAGAGTCAGACATGCTGAAATTTTGCTGGTAAGCCATAGCCTCTTAGCGATACACAGGTTGCTAGAAATGGTTTAAATTAATATGTCAGAGTTAGCAAATAAGAAGTTAGAGCTATTGGACCAAGCAGTGATTTAATTAATACAATATCTGTGTGATTATTTTGGGTCTGAATTAGCCAGGCATCCAAGAATCAACAACTTTTCTTTTCCAACAAATTGGTGCCGATGTAGCTAACTAAAATCCACATAAAAACCTGAGAGAGCTTATACTAGACACAAAAAGGCAGAGTTTAACACAGCTT
>NW_026069275.1:7449-8312 GCF_014885135.2 Alexandromys fortis
GTATAGAGAGTTATAAAAAGAAGCAAATGTTTTTTTTTTTCAAAAAATAAAGTACAGTCTTTTTGTTTGTTTTGTGTTTTTATTACTTTATAAATAATGCCAATCATAATTCCCACTTTCTCCCCTCCTCTCACTTCCTGCTGCGTCACACACCCTCCCTGCCACCCCCTACAATCCTAAGAGAGGGGAAGTCACCCTGCCTTGTGGGAAGTCCAAGGCTTCCCCCCCCCACATCCAGGCTTAGAAAGGTATGCATCCAAAGAGAATAGAGTCCCAAAATGCCAGTACATACAGTAGAGACAAATCCCAGTGCTATTATCATTGGCCCCTCAGTCTGCCCCAAATGTCAACCACATTCAGAAGGTCCAGTTTAATCCCAGGCCCATTCCATCCCAGTCCAACTGGAGTTAACGAGCTCCCATTAGCAAAGGCACACTGTCTCAGTGGGTGAACCAACCCTTCATGGTCCTGACTTCCTTGTTCATATTCTCCCCCCTTATGTTTTTCAATTGGAACATGGGAGCTCAGTCCAGTGCTGGGATATGGGTCTGTGTCTCTTTCTCAATCTGTTGCCAGATGAAGGTTCTATGGTGATATCAAGATAGCCATGAATCTGACTATGGGGCAAGGCCAGTTCAGGTACCCTCTCCTCCACTGACCAGAGTCCTAGCTGGGGTCATATCCATGGACTCCTGGGAACCCCTCTAGAGCCAAGACTCTTGCCAACCCCAAAATATCTCCCTCAATTAAGGTATCTCCTTCACTGCTCCCATATCCATCCTTCCTGCATCTCAACCATCCCAATCTCACAAGCTCTGTCCAACCATCCCCTTCTCTCCTCTCTCTCCCCCTTTCCCTCCCTC
>NW_026069275.1:23362-25706 GCF_014885135.2 Alexandromys fortis
AACTGGCTACCAAAACTAGTTATCTTATGAAGAAAATACATCTATTTATTTTAGCCCTGGTCTTGAGAAATCCTAAGAGCATTTTGCTGTGATTGGATCATATCTACTGAGGGCTTTTTTGATGCTTCATGACATGATTGAAAGACATTGATGTGAGAGCATTAGTGTTCCAGATCTGCTATTTTGTCCTCTAGATATAAATCCAATAGTGCCTCTACAGGGCCTTCTGCTGTGGAATATAATGATTCAAAGATGCATTTCATTCTTTTATATTGCATTAGTTTAACTCTGTAAAGCTGTCTTATTTTGCCTGCCTAAAACACCTGAGTGGATTTATAATAATCAGAATGGCCATATCTAGATAGGGAAAAATAAGCAGGGCTACTATGCATAAAGAATAAATAGAAAGCAAGATCTAAGAAATAAAGAGAGAGGGGAGAGAAAGGGAGAAGAGGAGGACAGCAGGGTTCAAAGATATATGAAACTGATATGTGTATGATGAGGAAAAATGATAGGTGTACAAATTACCATGAATTTATCAGGGCAGAAAAACTTATGTGTCAACAAAATGACTGTAATGCATAACACAGCATACACTACTCTGAAATTTGCGATGAGGCCTTAGTTGTAGTATTACATGATGTGTTTTGCAGGNAAAAGAGACCACACCCAAGTGGGCTGGTATCTCAAAGTCTATTAGCTAAAAAAATGTGGAAAGTCCATCTGTCTATGTGTTGTTTTTATTGGTTGATGAATAAAGAACCGCCTTGAGCCTATAGCAGAACATGTCAAGACATAGCAGATCTAGGCAGGGAGAAAGAAGGGCAGAGTCAGGGAGAACCCATGGAGCCTCTGCCAAAGTCAGACATATAGAAATTTTTCCAGTAATCCACAGCCTCTTGATGATATGGATTACTAGAAATGGGCTAAATTAAGATGTAAGAGTTTGGCAATAAGAAGTTAGAGCTAATGGGTCAAGCAGTGAGTTAATTTATACAGTTTCAGTTGGATTATTTTGGGTTTAAGTATGCCAGGCAACTGGGAACCAACAAGCTCCCTTATCCAAATAGTTAGCTCCCACAGGGCTCAAGGAACTTCCTGAGGTTGCTGTTTGCTGAGCATTAGTCTTTGAGCTGTCTCATTCCAAGCACATGTAAAGCATGGGATTTGCAAAATCTTTGTTGTAAAATGGTGAAAGTGTAAAAAAGAGATATCTTAAACTAATGTGTGTGTGTTAGTTCCACCATATATGATTTATATTTTTTCAATTTTCTTTCTTAATAAAGACCACCCCATTGCTATTTTCAATAGATTAAATAGATGATTATTAAAAATTTATAGGAAGCTTTCATCAATTGTTCAAAATAAGAGTTTGAATATTGAATATTGCTAGTTGTCATGAAGATGCAAGTTGACATCATCAACCTATTGTCACCGTTCTCTTCTATTTGCTGGAGATTACAAAAGTCTCTCTTCAGTAGATTATACACAAGACTCTTGAAGGTGATTTACTGTTTTGCTTCTTATCTGCCTCTTTTTGTCTATCACAGAGGCTCATCAATGGGCAGGGTCTCAATGGCTTTTCTTTAGGCCTTGTCTAATACTCATAACTTTCTTTATACTCTCTTCCACAATGTGGCCACACTCTCCTCTTGCTTACTTTTACTTTTTGTTGTCTTCTTAGATGGAAGGTTACCAAGTCTCACTATATTTTCTGAATTGACCTGGAAATCACTACCTAGGACACAATGCCAATTTACTTACAATCCACCAGTCTCTTCGCCCTGACTGCTGAATTTCATGATACCACACCCAGATCATTTTTCATATTCTAGTTGTTTTCCCATGCAGGTGCATGAACTGTGGAGGTCCAAGAGTACAATCCATGATCACAGAAGCTTTAACCTATAAAATATACTTGTACACGAACCTTCTTTGGAATTTTTGGGTTTGTCTGATATAGAGCAAGAAACCTCAACAAAATGATCTTTAGCAACACATTCAAATGCATATGTTTGATGTTTTCATGTTAGCTCATGATTAGCTCATGATAGTGAATCTGTACTGTATTATTTTCCTAATGCTTAACAAGGAATTATCAAAAATTAAGTGACTTATGAGCTCAACATCTGTAATCTGTCTGCATACGCTCCTCAGGCTCTCACGGGTTAGAGACAACGTGTTGTCAAGGCTGCATTCTTATCTGGGTACACAAAATAACCTCATTGAAAGACCAATGCACCTTTTTTTTAAATTTCAATTTGGTCTCAATAAATTTTCTAAGATTAGCTTGACTTTACAAATGTCTTGACTGAATCACTCATGTGTCAGGATTAGAAGCTTA
>NW_026069275.1:26122-29817 GCF_014885135.2 Alexandromys fortis
GTGGTGTATTTTACCAAAATCACTAACTGATCATATTTGAGACAACCTATGAGTAGGTTTCATAATGTCTGAAGAATATAATTAGAAAGGTTTATTACAAAAGGTCTGTCTCCTAGGCTACAGAGGAAGAAGAGATGTGCCCAGACTGTGCCACATTTTATAGATTAATTGGGCATGTAATTTTCATTTTCTGTATGATAGAAAATCATCTCTTTCACATAAAATGAATAGAGGAATATTTACATCATATTGGGATCAATATCATCAACTGTCAGCTGAGTTATAGAGCTTCTTCAATATGTAAGACCACAGCAAAACAGTTCACTCTGGCTTTTTGTGACCTGATAAAAAGTGACAAGTAATGGTGTAGATTAATGTATCCTTGAATGTAGTCCAGATCTAGCAAATGGCAGTTCTAATATTTTGCATTTCTAACGTTATAAATGATATAACTTTTTTCTGCTGAAAAATGAATATTATGCTAAATAGAAAAAATGAAAGCATAAATACCTAGTTTATTTTGTAATCACTTTTTAAAAAGTACACCATGAATGTGTAAATTAGTAGTAAAACAAGCCCTGTTTGTTTTACAGTATTTCTGCCAATCTGTATTACAGATCCCCCTGCTGGAGAGAGAGCCATCCATGGAGATACAGTTGGTGCCTTCACTAGGTGTTCCTGGTCATCCATGCAGATGGTACAGGTGATAAGAGGACAAATGGTTCTCTGAGCACCAGACAACATGATAGTTGCATAGTGATTATAACTTTTAGTCATTTTTATATGTCAAAAGAAACTACATATAAGAATGTAGTAGAATATATTTTAAATTAATAGCACATTTTGATTTGGACTTCATTCTAACTGTACATGTCAGTAAATGCATTTCAAAAGTGATACTTGCATGGAAGTATTTTACATAAGGGTCAGGTGAGCAAGTCCTAGTGAACATGTAAAAAGGTGNCTATCTCAATGCCAAACATGAGAATCTACAAGCCACAACATTCATCTAGAAGTCACTAACCAACTTCAGAAGAACCCAGGTTATTGATGCTTTGGGATTTTCTTTACCTCCAATAATATCTATTTATTTGGAAGAAATTGGGTGATGTTTATTTTCCTGCTCCATATTTCTATACTGAGCATGGTTGAGCTGAAAAATTGTTTCCCATGGGGCACAGACGTTAGCAGTAACTTTGTGTCTATTGTTCTTACTCTCACACAATTTTAGGGAATTTTCTATGATATTTCAAAGAAAATTAACATGTGATAACAGTTGAACCATCAAAGTACTGAGGTTTGCATTTTAGGCTATAACACTGTATATGGAGTTTGCATGATGTTTCTATCACTTTGATGAGTTTCAGATATAATGTGACTTCCCTGGGCGTTCATTCATAGTGGAATCCATAGAAGATGGTCCTTTGCCAATGAGCTCAAAATTGTCAACATCAGATTTCCTGAATCAAACATTCGAATAAATTAATCCATGTTGTTTTCAGCCAGTACGTTTGCAGTTAGTTCCCTTTTAATCGCAGTCTAAGGAATCCAGTGTACCTGGATGAAGACTTGATTTGTGGAAAAGCACTAATTAAGGACTGTTGGTTTTTTTTTCTATTACACATTAAAAAAAACATGGAAATTTTTTCCTTGTAGTCTCCATTTTCTCCTCTTATGTACTACGAAAATACATGTTTAACTGTGAGAGCTTTTGTGTTTGTAAGACCCCTGTCTCCATGTGTCCAATCTGAATGAGCAGCAGTAATGACTTCAAACGCAATATAAACTCACTGCAGCTGTAACAAAGCAAAATGCAAAGTTTATCAAAGATCCAGAACACTTATTAGACATTGATTGGGACAGTTACTCATCTGTCATATTCTTGACTTTAAAATTGAGAACTTCTTTATTCCACATACTACTTGTTTCTCTCTTATGATGGTATGTTAGCACTTAAACACAGGAGATATGAGTATGCTTATCATAAGTAATTTAACATTTCATGCTTGAAAAGATGATGTATGAAATTATATAATTAATGCAAATTAAAAGGGAAATTTGTGTTACTTAAATGCTTATTTAGTTTTCAATAATATTTTTTCCTTAATGCTAAAACATTAACATCAGATAACTTTGTTGACCTGGATATGAAATGATATGAGCTGCCTTGTGTGCACTTGATTAATCATGGATGAATTAGACTGGGCTACATCTTGTGCTCCATGATGGCCTCAAAGGCATAATCCTCTTACTTATGTCTCTTCAGTCATGGGATTACAGATGAATCGCTACCTCTTGTCAGAATATTTTGTTTATTTATTTTTCTGTTTTTAGTACTTTATACTTAATACTGTGTTTATATTTCCTTCTTATATATGCTTTAAGAGTTTGCCAACCTGAAGTCATGGCAGGTTCTGGGATTTCTGTTATTACTTCTGATTTTCATTCATCCTCAAACAACTTTTTTTTCTTAGAAGGACAGAAATATCTAGTGTTGGGGTCTATTGGTGTCAATAAAATTATTACTTGATATAGGATGACCACAACATCTTCTGGAGAGGTTTTAACATGTTCATTACTACAACAGGACTATTTTCACCCACTTTCAATATGGCTGATTTTTAGACTATTCTAGAATATGCGTTTCTGAAATAAACATGCTTGGCGGTGTTGCTTTACATACAGCTGTGACTAATTGAAGAAATCCTGTTCATTGTGTTTCCCTTTTCATTTTCCCAAATTTAGAGTCCTGTTTCAGAATCCTGATGTCATAGGTAAAATACTTCTTTGTTCATTCTGGGTTTACCTTTGCTTTGAGGTTAAAGCTTCTCTCATGTCAATCTTAAATTAATGCTCCACAGAATTTCTTCAGAGTAAATTCTAGGCTGCTCAATATTTCTGTTTAATTTTCAATCTGGAAACTGGAGCCTAATATTCACTCAGCATGAATGACTTCACACATGAGAGATAGTGGACCCAATTAGTCTCAATTCTCTCTCACATACTTTTCCTCTCTTCTTCACCCCATCCTTCCATTCTTTTACTACATATTTTCTTACTCTAAGCTACTTTTGCTGTCGTAAATTTTTCAACATATTTTACTATTATCATAATACTGTTAACCTGAGATAGCTTTCTTAACATTTCTGCCAAAACAAAGCAGTTAAATATGTCTTGGATTTTAACACAAAATTGTTATTAGAGTACCAAATCGATTCTGTTGGAGAGCTATAAGCTGATATCTTTCAGTGATCATTCGTACTGCCCGTGGTGTTATGTTTTCCTCTTGATTCTCACCAGCCTCACACATGCAGCCTTTATATATTTGCTGACTGCTTTGCATGAGCCTCTCTAGGCTATAACAGCTGCTCAGAATTTATAAACCTGACTTTTACAGTGTGAACTGAGCTGCATCAGATAGGCGGGGAAAGCAAGATGGAGTTACAGACTCGTGTCCTCATGTCCCTGCTGTTCTGGGTGTCTGGTGAGAAATTTATAGTATTATATTCCTTTTAGACTCACTTCTTTGTATATAAGGAATTTACGATGTGTGCTAGGACATAATATTTGTTACAGAATTGTGTAAGATATACATACACTGACAAGGAGACATTGCAAGGTGATTAAATGACATATTTCAAATGTTACTATATTCTGGGTTTGCATAATATAAATCTTTTTGTATTCCTTATTGC
>NW_026069275.1:35491-41266 GCF_014885135.2 Alexandromys fortis
TTACTGTGTCAATTTGAGTGTGTATTTGTGTTTGTGTGCAAACATGTGTATATTTCTAGGTGCATATGTGACATTGCCTAGTTGAGGAGATCAGAGAACAACTTGGACTTTATTGTCTCTTTGTCACATAGGATCTGGAGAATCAAATCGAGTTTGACAGCAGGATTGGTTTCAAGTGTATTTGACATGTGGGCCATCTTCATGACCCCTTGAAATCTTTATTAATGTAAATTCATTTTATACAATTTTCTCAAACCCAGTGTTTTTCCATATATTATATATTTTGACCATATGTGCTAATCTTACCCATTTCTCATTCCCTTGGAAAGATTTATTCTGAGGAGTCTACAATGCACATTCTTTAAGGAATCGGTTTACTGACACAGCACACTCCCCACAAGAAACAAAACAAAACAAAACAAAAAAAAAACAATAAAACAAAAAACAAAACACAGAATGTGATGTTTCCACAGGGCTAGGAGAAAATATTTTAGGATACATTGTTAAAATACTCTAGGAATTCTTAACTAATCCTAACTGCCACAGGATGATATACGAGAATGTGACCTTGAACACCAACTCAAGCTTTTTTGAGCTGGTTTGCATATTGAGATATTAGCTATGGTGCAGATTGTCCAAGCCGTATTTAAAGGCAACTTGCCAGTGCCCAAGAAGCAGCCTCCAGTAAGGATTTCAGAGATGGGATCAGCTACTCTCCTGCTGTAGGTGAGGGTTCTCTGAGTACCAGGATAGAGGGTTCATGTTGAAAAGGTCCACTGTGACCTTCCCTGTTAAGTCTTGGTGTCCTTAACATTGGAACTGTAGAATTTAAGTAAAGTTTTCATTTTATTTTATATGTCTCAGAGCATTGTTCATGGCATCTGTTACAGATTCCACATACATGATGGTTTTACATTGGGGTGCATTCGCTTTACACAGGTATGTGTGCTTATAATTTCATATTCCATGGGAGACATTGTGCTGACACATTCTAGTTTCTTTGGCTGTGTCTCTAGGCAAAAAGACGATCATCGTCTGCACATCCAACCAGAATGTCACTATAGGTCTTTTAAATCATGTATACAAGTGTCAACAGAAACCAGCAAGCCCCCAAACTCCTGATCTGTGGAGCATCCAAGTTAGCATCAGAGGTTGCTGCCACATTCAGTGGCAGTGGGTCTAAACAGACTTCACCTTCAANATCTCCTCCCATTCCCCTCCCACTCCTCTTCTCCCCTTTCTCCCTCCCCCTCCCTCCTTAAGAAAGGGCAGGGTGCCCTGCCCTGTGGGAAGTCTAAGGAACTCCTCCCTACATCCAGGCCTAGGAAGCTGTGCATCCAAATAGCCTAGTGTCCCAAAAAGCCATTACATACAGTAGAAACAAGTCCCAGTGCCCTTATCAATGGCTTCTCAGCCAGCCCCCATTGTCAGCCGCATTCAGAGATTCAGGGTTGATCACATGCTCGTTCAGTCCTAGTCCAGCTGGATTTGGTGAGCACCCATTGGAACTGGCACATTGCCTCAGCAAGTGGACCAACACCTAGTGGTCCTGACTTCCTTGCTCATCTTCTCCCTCCTTCTGCTCTTCAATTGGACTTGGGGGCTCAATCCCTTGCACTGATGATACTTCTTTGGAATGGCTGAAGAAAAACATTTTGCACCCAAATGGGGAAATGCAAGCTCTTTTCCTGGAAACCTCCATGCCAAACTGTTCCATCACCATGTCTTTACTCATTTCTAAATATCAAAAGTTCTATGAAAAAACTGCAAATTGAGAAATAAATTAGACAAATGGATTTCAGAGAGAAATAAAGTGAGGATATAATCTGAAACTTTAAGCAGCATTTTTAAACTAAATGAAAATGGTTGCATATGACTGTAGTGGCATTTCAATTGTATTTTAACAAATTAAGCTTGCTTGGTGTTCAGAGAGTGAAACAGCCACATTGGTCACCCTCACAGCAAGGCAGTGGTAAGAGACATCTTTAAATGAGGATCCACATTAGTTTAGTTGCCATAGAAATCAGGCAGTGCTTGCCTTTAATCCTAGAACTAGAGAGGATTATAAAATGGAAAGAAACATCTCTCAGATACAGTATCATTCCGAGATTTCTGAAGGAAGGATTGCCATTTTAGGACTAAGGTTGAGGAAAGAGTGAGTGGCTGGCTGGCTGCTTGACTTTTGTGGTCCTCAAGTTTAAGCACAACTTCTTTCCCTGAATTTTTATTATATCGGGCATTAGACAACATTGCTGCACACATTGAATGCCACAGAAATGTCCTCAGAGAGAAATAGAGAGACTCTTTTACCAAAATGGCTTAGAAAAATCCTCTTGCAAAGTAGCCAAACTGAATCACAAAATCAGAATTCAAGAAGTACTTACAAAACATTTCCAGGGTCAAGTAAATGACTTGCAGTGTAAACAAGAATCCTTGATTTCTCGTACAGGATAGGTTACAAAACTCTTGGGGGAATAAGAATAAGTCAATGAAAACCATACACCAGGGATGAAACATTTCATGGACATAGAAACGATGATCAAGCAGATGGAATATAAGCATAGAAAATACGAACTGTAGCAGCTCATGGAGCATACACAGAAAGTAGTAGAAACTGAGAGTAAAATAAGAAGCTGAACAATGGAAGAGACTTTCATCCTTAAAGAATCAGGAGCTGGAAAATTAAGCACAGAATTATACTCCATACTATATGAACTGCGGGAAATGCAATAATAGTTGCAGATGTGCCAGTTGTTCTTGCAGATGCAGTGAATACAGCAAGAATATTGGTTGGAACTTGTATTTGAGTGACCTTATTGGAGGGGAGATGAAAATGACTGCAACCTGAGATAAGAGCTCCCAGGACTGTGCTCAGAGTGGCAAAAAGAATATCTTCAGATTAGCTGAAACTTACAACAAGTTCTAATTTATCTGAGTGCTAGACTTTTATTTCTGTGAGTAAACAATCAAATATACATGTTTTATGATGGTACCCTTTTATTTTACTTCATCTATAAAAATCTATTTCTGAAAATCTCTCTGTCTCTATATAGTTACATTACTTTACAGATAGCTACACATCCCTTTTTACATATATACAATTCTCTCCTACTCAGCAATGCATCTCTAGTTACTTCTATTTTCAGAGTTACACCCCCTCCATACATTCTCCATATATATATATATATACATTCACACTTCTCCTTTACACAATCACATTCTTTTCCACACAGTTTCATTCTCCACACTGCCATATACTTCTTCCTTCACATGAATCTCTCCTACAAACATATCTGTCTTCGAAACAGTTACATCTTCTGTATCTCTCTATCTACTCAGCTACATGTCTTCACACTTCTCTCTCTCTGCACATAAAGCTATATTTCCCTTTCAGCATTCATGCATACACACACACACACACACACAAAGAGAAACAGAGAGAGAGAGAGAGAGAGAGAGACAGAGACAGAGACAGAGAGACAGAGAGACAGAGATATAAAGAGAGTCAGAGAGAGAGTCTCATTTCTATCACATTTTCCTCCTTTTCCAGCAAAGCCTCTGGACAAATATGAATCACATTTTTAGGGTCACACAGCACTTCTTAAGTAAGCAATAAGAAAGAGAGCTATAGAGATTACATAGTTTCTCTCAGTCCAGGGATGTTTGCTGACTGGGAATGGTGAATAAATTAAGCACGTAATTCTGAGGTATCAGTGTTCCCAGACAGAAAGTGACATTGAAATAAAGGACTTGAACAATAAATAATTAGTTGTTTTATGTTTAAGGTTAGGAGTATGTANAAAAAGAATATCTTCAGATTAGCTGAAACTTACAACAAGTTCTAATTTATCTGAGTGCTAGACTTTTATTTCTGTGAGTAAACAATCAAATATACGTGTTTTATGATGGTACCCTTCTATTTTACTTCATCTATAAAAATCTATTTCTGAAAATCTCTCGGTCTCTATATAGTTACATTACTTACAGACAGCTACATATCCCTTTTTACATATATACAATTCTTTCCTACACAGCAATGCATCTCTAGTTACTTCTATTTTCAGAGTGACACCCCCTCCATACATTCTCCATATATTCTCCTCAGAGCTACTTACCTTCACACTTCTCCTTTACACAATCACATTCTTTTCCACACAGTTTCATTCTGCACACTGCCATATACTTCTTCCTTCACATGAATCTCTCCTACAAACATATCTGTCTTCGAAACAGTTATATCTTCTGTATCTCTATCTACTCAGCTACATGTATTCACACTTCTCTCTCTCTGCACATAAAGCTATATTTCCCTTTCAGCATTCATGCATACACACACACACACACACACACACACACACACACAAAGAGAAACAGAGAGAGAGAGTCAGAGAGACAGAGAGAGAGTCTCATTTATATCACATTTTCCTCCTTTTCCAGCAAAGCCTCTGGACGAATATGAATCACATTTTTAGGGTCACACAGCACTTCTTAAGTAAGCAATAAGAAAGAGAGCTATAGAGATTACATAGTTTCTCTCAGTCCAGGGAGGTTTGCTGACTGGGAATGGTGAGTAAATTAAGCACGTAATTCTGAGGTATCAGTGTTCCCAGACAGAAAGTGACATTGAAATAAAGGACTTGAACAATAAATAATTAGTTGTTTTATGTTTAAGGTTAGGAGTATGTACAGAAGTCCTTTACCACTGGCTGTTATGTCTACCAAAGCTGCTTCATGCCTGATCTTGAAACCACAATAAACACCTGGAAATTTCTCCTTGTGTATTCATCTCCAGGGACAACCATTTTTTTAAATGTGTTCTAAAGTCTAAAATTAGCTATCTTTGTGACTGAGAATACTATTACTTTCAGTAATAATCAGTCCAAGTAATGAAAGATATCCTAGTATAATTTCTATTCACCAGAATTATACATATAAGCAGAAATAATCTTCTTGTTCATCTCGAGGCATATTTGTGCCTTGTAGTTGGAATATTTTCAAAGTTAAACAAAAAGCAATGGGAAAATATCCATAGTTGTTATTAGGGAAGGAATATGTGCATGTGAAAAAATACAGACAGATATAGTTATTTATACGCCATAGTCTTTTAAGCCTTGCTTTATGAGATTCTCTATCAGATAGTTGCTCATCTTTTGGGTAGACCTTGAATAATAACTGCAATCTGCTTGATGGGGAATCTCCTCCAGACAATGGTCTTTGAGAGGCTGGACCAAGTTGAAGCATGGCTTTGGCATTTGCAAGGCCACCCACTCCTTTTCTCCCAACAAGTTACACCTGGATGTTGGACCCCATTCTTATTTACTTGCTATTATCTGTAAGTTCCCTTCCAATAAAGAAAAACCTTTGAATACTCTATTTGGAGTTAGCTTGGGATCATTTGACATGCTTTTGCCTCATTTACTGGGTTTTGCACCACCTGATATATATTTTCAGTGTCCTCTGGTAAAGTCATTGATGCCAGAAACTCTCCGCAAAATGATGACACTGTTGGCACAGCTATTGAAAAATCAGGATCTACTGCAAGTAATATATAAATACTAACAAAGATCTTCATAAAGTAATATATGACAAACATAAAGTAAGGTCCTTCATGAGCATGAAGACAGATGTTAGGGGAAGGGGCTTGTTCTTCCTGCTTCCCAGCAAGATTAGACTCAAAATAATTAGTGTCCAGGTCTACCCTTGTTCTTGTGGTTCATCTTGAGGACAGTTCCTGGTCATCTAACTAAAGCATTCTGTTTGTTCCTGTGCTCACCC
>NW_026069275.1:41298-49044 GCF_014885135.2 Alexandromys fortis
CCCCCCCCCCCCCGTGATTAGCTGTAGGGTATTGTTGACTCCATCTTTGGTATGGTAATTTCCCACCTGCCTTGGCAGAAATCCTTGTGCAGCAGTGAGGTATTTAAGGATTTTCCCAAAGTTGAATAAATGGCATTTGGCTGATCTCCTTTTGAATGACCCAGGTCTCATCGTGTGTTCTTTCAATCTCCAGGCCCTTGCCTGACTCGCCTATGGTACAGTGGCACAGGAACTGTACCGAGAGGGTAACACTGAATCGGGTGTTACAAATTTTAGTTTGCCATGTGAGCACCAATCTGTTCCATGGTGACTGCTTGGTTGTTCCCGGCTGCCAAGCCACGAAATAAAGACACAGAAACTGTATTAGTTAAATCACCGTTTGGACCATTAGCTCTAGTTTCTTATTAGCTAACTCTTTTAGTAATTTGACACATTTATATTAATCTATATATCACCACAAGGTCGAGGACTACCAGCAAAGTTTCAGAATGTCTATCTCTGGTGTAGGCTCCATCACTTCTCTCTAACTCTGCTCTTCTTCCTCCAAGCATTCAACATAGTGTTCTTTACCTACATAAGTTCTGCCTTGCTATAGGCCCACAGCAGTTTTTTTTATTCATTAATGGTAATCACAGTACACAGAGGGAACTCCCACATCACCTCCAGTTTTCTGTTTAAATGAAAAGAAAGGTTTTAACTTTAACATAGTAAAATTAATATAACAAAACAGTTATCAAGCAAGAATTACTGTGACGACTACTTGAAGAAATCCACTCCATTTTGTTTCCCTTCAATCTTCCCAAACTTAGAGTCCTGTTTCAATTTTCTGATGCTGTGGGGAGGATACTTATTTATTCCTGCTGGGTTTACCTTTGATTGAGATGAACACTTTTCTCATTGCAGTCTTAAATTAATGTTCCCCAGGATTTCCACAGAGTGAATTCTGGGCTGCTCTTTGTATTTCTATTCCTCTATTAGTCTGGAAACTGGAGCCCAATGTGACTCAGCATAAGAGTGACTTTACACATGAGAGATAACACACCCATTTAGCCTCAATTTGTTCTTTCATGCTTTTCCACTTTTCCCATCTCTAATCATCCCTTCTTTTAGTTCATGTTTTCTTATTCTGTTTCTTTTGCTGTTGTGAATTTTTTTTAGCATATTTTATCATTTCCCTTGTGCTGTTAATCTGAGATAGCTCTCATAACATTTCTGTAAAAAGCAAACTGGTTTAATATGTCTTGGTTTTAAGAAAAAATTGTTATTAGAGTACCTAATAGATTCTGTTGGAGAGCTATAAGTTCATGTCTTTGAGTGATCATTCTTTCTGCCTGTGGTGCTATTTTTGTCTGTTGATTGTCACTAGCCACTCACACACAATGCTCAGACATTTCCTTATGTATTTGCTGACTGCTTTGCATGGTCCCCTCCAGGCCAGCCCAGCTGCTAAGAATTTATAAACCAGACTTTCACAGTGTGAACTGAGCTGCATCAGATAGGCAGGAGCAAGATGAAGTCACAGACACAGGTCCTTGTGTCCCTGCTGTTCTGGCTGTCTGGTGAGAAATTTAAATGTGTTATAATCTTTTCAAAGTTACTTCTTTGTATATAAGAAGTTTACAATGTGTGCTAGGACATACTATTTTTTTTACAGTAATATGTAAGATATACATTGACAAGATGACATTCCAAGGTTATTAAATGAAAATTTCAACTGTTACTATATCCTGTGATCACATATTATAAATCTTCATTTTGTATTGTTTTTCAGGTACCTGTGCAGATATCATGATGACCCAGTCTCCATCCTCCATGGCTGTGTCAAAAGGAGAGAAGGTCACCATCAGCTGCAAGTCCAGTCAGAGTCTTTTATACAGTAAAGATCAGAAGAACTACTTGAGCTGGTACCAACAGAAGCCAGGGCAGTCTCCTAAACTGCTAATCTACTTGGCATCCACTCGGCACACAGGGGTCCCTGATCGCTTCATAGGCAGTGGATCTGAGACAGATTTCACTCTCACAATCAGCAGTGTCCAGGCTGAAGATCAGGCAGATTATTACTGTCAGAAGTTGTATAAATCTCCTCCCACAGTGCTTCAGCCTCCAGCAAAAACTTCTGAGAGTCTCAACAGCTGCCTGCAGCACAGGCTGCCCTGCACCTGCACACTTCTCTCTTCTGCCTAGGAGACAGTGAGCCTAAAACTCTGATCAAAAAATTTTCAGAGCTGGCCAAGATATAGAGTTGAAAGGTCTCTTAATTCTTTTGGTATGAAAATCCTGTATGTGAAAATGCAGAGGAGAATTATTCAGTATTATCTTTCTATATCTTTTGTAACTCAATACCACAAACTCTGTTGCTTGAATATGAAAGATTTATCTTTCTGTAGTTCTGGACTTCTGGTATCCATCATAGGACTCTCTGGCCTGAAGTGATGATGGTGACAAATTGTGTTCTGCTTTGGAAGCTGTAGGAAAGGGTTTTTACTACTTTTGCATATTCTTTAGGGCTTTCTTACATCCTTAAGTGTTACAATCTCTTCTGTTTTTTCTTTAAACTTCTATTACATTTTTAGTAGATTAAGTAATCCTTTGTCAATGTGAGTGTGCATTTGTGTATAGTGAGCAAGTCTGTGCATATTTCTAGGTGCACATGTGACATAACCTTGTTGTAGAGATCAGAGAACAGCTTGGACTTGATTGTCCCTTTTTCATTTGGGTTATGGTAATCAAATCATATTTGATATCAGGATAGGTGTCAAGCATCTTTGGTATGTGAGCCATCTCTCAGTTCTTTAAATGCTTTTATTAATGTAAATTCATTATACACAATTTTTTAAAGCAACTTTTCCAGTATATCAGATATATTGAACATATATGCTAATCTTCCCCATTACTACTTTGCTTTCCTGCTATCTTTTCTTTCCCAGTCTCCCTTCTTCTTTTATATCACGATCTCTCACACATACAAACACCTATGCCAACAAATACACACATACACTATCAAAATACTATGCACACAGAAGAAAACAAAGATCATCTAATCATGAGAGCATAGAAAAATATTAATGCCATGAGAGGAATAGATAAATAACAATTATCAGGAAAACAGATATTATTATGCCCAATTGTGTAAATCAGAAACTCCAATACAGTTGAGGTGTAGGAAGAAAAGAAAACAAACTAACAAAAATCTAACACACCAAGAAAATGCAACAAAATGATAGAAATTAATAAGCATTTAATAATCATGTGAGCACAATTTAATGAAAATTATACACACATTGTTGGATTAAGCTAAAAACTATATCCAACTGTCTGTTTTCTCCAAGAAACACATCTAACTGTTAAAAATATGCATGTGCTGAGAGTCAAGTGATGAAAGCAAATCTAACAAGGGAATGGGGGCCCCAAACCAAGCTGTCATAGCTCTGTTTATATCTGTTACATTAGAATATAAACAATGCTGAGTCAAACAGATAAAGGCAGCCATAATGAAGGTGATTCACCAATAACAATTCCAAATGCATACACATCAAACTTTGGGACACAAGGTTAAATAACAAACCTGGAAAGATGGTGAGAGGCCCTGCTGGTTGGAGCTTTCAGTCTACCATAGCCTGACATCTCTCTCTGAGGTTGGCAACATGGAAGATTCCCTCCAACACACCTGCCTCCCTAGTGTAAGGCACCCTATTCTATCCCTGACCTTATTTGGAACTGTCTCTTGTCCCAATTGTCTAATTGGTCTTTAATGTGACCATTAACAGAGTTCTTTGCAGACGATATATTTGCGTTGCCAAAATGGTATTTAGATATTGTACTAGGACCTATTTGATATGACTGTCCTGCAACTAATGAAAACTAAGACTTCTGCTGGGAACTTTATAACAGGATTGTGCTGTATAATGCATATTATGTGATGAGAAAGCCACTGTCCACATCCTTTACATCCCCTTCTCTCTAAACTGAAGCTCTGAAGCTTCCCAGAAACTTCTTCCCAGAAGACTATTTCTGTCATGCTCACAGGCATTCCAAAGCTCCAAGTTGCTGCTTCTGCCTCTGTCACTTTTGAGTGGTGACCAATGGACTGTAAGGAAAATGCCCTGAACTAAAAGGAAAAAGAACATTCATGATGATGTATTTTAGCAAAAACCATTAAGGAATCACATTTTAGCTGACTCATGAGCAGGTTCCATCATATCAGAAGACCATGGTTAGCAAGGTTTACCCCAAAAGTTCTTTGTCCTAGGTTACAGTGGAAAAAGAGAAGAATTTATCTTTGGTCACATTTTGTACATTAGATGTGTACATTACATTTTCAATATGAGAGAAAATCAGCCCTTTTCATGAAATGCGTGGAGTAATGTGGGCTTCCTAGTGTGAACAATTTCAGGAACTATCAGGTGAGCTATAGAACATCCTCAGTAATTTAGATGACAGTTGTAATTTCTGTACAGGAAACAATGAGTTCTCTGGGTCTTTTTGGACTTGATATAAAATGACAAGTAATGGAGTAGATTAATGTATCCAATAAGGTAGGCCAGGTCTAGTAAATGATAGTTCTTATTTTAGGCAAGTCTAAAGTAGTAATTAATATAAGAAGTTTTAGCTTTTCCATTGAAAAAGAAATATTCTGTCCAATTGAAAAAAATAAAAAATATATATTAAATAGCTAGTTTATTTTATAATCACATTTTTAAAAGTAGAGAACACAAATGTGTAATACTGTCCCTTCAAAGCTGTAGCTTGCTTGTTTTCAAGCATCTCTTCCAGTCTGTCTTACACTTCCTTGCTGTAGAGGGCACTGTCCATGGAAGCACATTTGGTGTCTGCACAGTGTGCTGCTGCTGAACCGTGTGGAAGATGCAGGTGATATGATGACACCTGGTCCCTCTTAGCTCCAGACAGTGTGATAAGAGCTGCATAGTAAATTTAAATTTTTAGCCACTTTAAAATGTAAAAGAAAAATCTGTGAATAAGTCTTTATAATATATTTTACTTTAATAGCACATTTTGTTTGTAATACATTCCTACTGTACTAAAAATAAATGCAATTCAGAAGCAATCCTTGTAAAATGGAACTTTAAGGGACAGATGATTGAGTCTTAGTGAGGTCATAAGCAATACCTGTTTCTCTAGAACAGAGGGCTATTATCTCCTGTAGGGCCAGTAAGAGTTTCACTAAATATGACTTTAGTTATAAGCATTGGAACCAACAGAGAAACCAGGACAGCCCCCCAAGTTTCTCATCTCTTTTGCATCTGACCTAGCATCTGGGTTTCTTGCCAGGTTCAATGGGTGTGAACCAGACATTACCCTAACCCTCCATCCTGTGGAAGGTGAAGATGCTGAAAACTATTTCTGTCAACAGAGCAATGAGCTTCATTCCACAGTGCTCCAAGGCTAAACAAAACTTCCTGGGGTTCCTGCTCCCTGAAGTTCAGTATCTTAGCTATATTTGTTTGCCACACATCTCAACGATGTTATCTTAAAAATCTTATTTTTTTTGAAAAGGGTAGACCTGTTAAACAGAGATTTTAAAATAATATATGTGATTATCTATCCATGTATGCCTTGTAAGTTTTCAATTTGCTTCTTTAATTAACATCTCCATGATACTATTTTCAAAATGCAATTTTATGTTTAATATATTGACAAGACAGAAAATCATTTAATATGTACAGGGAAATTTTATTAGACACTCAAATTAAGAGCTTTGAATATTGAAGATTGTTAGTGGTCTTGAAATAGAAGTTGACATCCTCACTCTACTGCTACGTTTCCACTTGTATTAGCTTGAGATTTCAAAATTCCATTTCAGGAGGCCACACATACAAGGTTCCTACAGCTGATTTACTGCCTATTTTCTGATCTGCATCTCTGTGTCCATCACAGAAGCCCATCTATGAAATTAGACCATTAGCTGTTTTTCTACTTGCCCAACACTACATCTTTTTGATATAGCATCTTCAACAATGTCGCCACATTCTCTCCTTGCCTTCCTTCACTTTTTGTCAAATTCTTAGGTGGAGGAGTATAAAGTCAGACCATATATTTTAAGCTGACCTGGAAATTGCTATCTAGCACACGGTGACTCTGAACATGCAACCCCCAGCCTCTTCAACCTTCCAGGTAGATTACATGATTCCCCACCCAACTCCATTTCATATTTTATGTGTTGTTCCATTGCAGGTACATAAAATCCAGATACAATGGTGTGGGACATGATCACAGAAGCTTTACTTCATAGAAACTCTGTATTTCTTCATGAACCTCCTTTGGACTTTCATACCATCCCCAAGTGGAGTAAGAAAGCTCAGTAAAATAATCCTTAGCACCACTTTGTGATACACATCTTTATGTTTTTCAGGTTTATGGTCATAGTTCAGGATACTGAAACTGTACTTTAGGACTTTCTTCATAGTGTATGAGAAGATATCACAAATTCAGTGAATCAACACCTATGATCTGAACAGGCTGTGTCTGGGTCATTTTCTCAGGTTACAGTTAAAGTATTATTAAAGATGAATTTTCATCTAGGCTTTCAAAAACATACTGTTTTAAAAACAGCATAAACTTTTTATTTTTATTTAGTCCCACTAAATTTCATAAGATTACCTTGATTTTAGAAATGTCCTAAATCAGCCATTCATGTCCACCCTTCCACACTGTACAATGACTTTTACAGTTATTGATGGGACATGCAGTAAGGAAAACTTCAAGGATATAAAAGACTTCAAGGCAACTCTTAATCAGCCTGGATGAGAAGTTGGCTGAATTTCATTCACAAACACAGGAAAAAAAGTATTCATTCTTGTATTCAGAGTCTTTTCTGAAGCAAATGTATATATTGAGTCACAAAGAAAAAGTTAACACACTTGTGTGACTTCCATTTTCATTATAGTTGAATAAACCTCTTTGTAGATTTGTTCCTTTTTATTATCCATTCTTCTGTTGAAAGACACTGGGTTGATTTAAATTCTGACTAATGTGACCAATGAAGTTAAAACATGTATGTGGAAATATGTCTCTTTTAAGATGACTTACATCTGTTTCAAAAAATTACATAGTGCAGAAATAATTAAATCATATGGTTATTTGATTTTACCCTGAGAAGCATCTTATACTGAAGTTCACAGCATCTGCACCAGTATGCAGTCCCTCCAGCAGCATATAGTACTTCCTCTTTCTACTGTCTTGCTATAATTTATTGTCACTTTTATAATTTCATTTTAATTTATTAAAATTAATTTATTTTAATTCACCTTTCAAAATAAATTATTTTATATTTTTACTTTGGTTTCTAACTCACTGCCAAAAATAATAAGAATTCACAAATTACAAAATCACATTGACATCACTCACCAACTTCAGAAGAACCCAGGTTATTGATACTTGGATTCAAATTCCTTACCTTCAGTCGAATCCATTTATTAAGAAGAGATTGGAGAAGGCTTATTAGTCTGCTTCACAAATCTCTTCTGAAGATGGTGGAGCTAAAAGCACAATTAAGGTTTTGCCTGGGTGAAGTATTTCTTCTCATGGTGTATAGAACTCATATGTAATATGTTGGTCCATCATTTTTACTCTCATATAATTTCAGACAGTTTTCTATGATGGTCCAATATTAAGTAACATGTAATAGAAGTTATTATTTTGGGAGTTTTCATTTTAGGATATTGTACTGTAGGTAGACATATCATTAATTTTACACCATTTTAAAAGGCAACTTCCTTATTTTCTATT
>NW_026069275.1:55793-56423 GCF_014885135.2 Alexandromys fortis
GGGATCAACCTACCCCTGGACCCAGCAATGCCACTCTTGGGAATATACCCAAGAGATGCCCGATCATATGACAGGGGCATTTGTTCAACTATGTTCATAGCAGCATTATTTGTAATAGCCAGAACCTGGAAACAACCTAGATGTCCTTCAATGGAAGAATGGATGAAGAAAGTGTGGAATTTATACACATTAGAATACTACTCAGTGGTAAAAAACCTGTGTCATCTTGGAGAGGAGAGCTATATCATCTGCTTCATTGCCTTCTTTCTTCCAGCATTCTGTTCTGCCTACTCTGCCTATCTAAGCTGCTGTCATATCAAAAGCCAAGGCAGTTTCTTTATTAACCAATGAAAGTAACACATAGACAAATGACCCTCCTCCATCAATTTGCATTACAGAAGCTCCCCGGTTTCAGGAGGCACTATTTGCTAATTGTTGCTCTCAGTATCTCTACTACTAGTGTTATATTTAGGAAGTGGTCTCCTGTGCCCATGTGTTAAAGGCTACTTTCCCCTTTCTATTCTATGAGTTTCAGTTTAGTTGAATTTGTGTTGAGGTCTTTTATCCATTTTGACTTGAATTATGTGCATGTGAATTGATATGGAACTATTTGCATTCTTCTACATGTTG
>NW_026069276.1:0-8325 GCF_014885135.2 Alexandromys fortis
GGTTGTGAGCCACCATGTGGTTGCTGAGAATTGAACTCAGGACCTTTGGAAGAGCAGGCAATGCTCTTAACCACTGAGCCATCTCTCCAGCCCCTATTTGTTTTTTTTGATGACTAATTTCTTGGGTTCTTTTTATATTTGGAGATCAGCCCTCTGTCCAATGTGAGGTTGGTAAAAATATTTTTCCAATTTGTAGGCTTCTGTTTTGTCTTGTTGACTATGTCCTTTGCTTTACAGAAGGTTCTCAGTTTTATAGAAATGTGGAAGTGTAAGCCAAATAAACCCTTTTCCTCCTCAACTTGCTTTTTGGTAATGTTTTCTCCTCACAGCAGTAGAAACCCTAACTAGTACATAGGGTTTCTACTGCTGTAAAGAGATACCATGACCACGACAACTCTTATAAAGAAAACATTTCATTGTGATGGTTGTCTTACAGCTTCAAAGGTTCAGTCTATAATCATCATGGTGGGGAGCATGGCAGCATGCAGGCTAAATGAGTTTAGAAACTGCATACTGAGTAAAGTATGTAACTCAATTTGAAGAGACAACTCTAATAATGTTGATCTTTCTAACAATAAAATATGTCAATTTAGGGTTTCTTTGACTTCTCTTACCAATGTTTTGTATGGTTCACTAAATATTTCATGTGTTTTATTAGACTTAGCTCCAAAAATGGGTTCTCATGCTATTACAAATTATGTTCTAAGTTCTAATTGTTTGGAAATGCATTTGTTTTTAAAAATCATCTCTTGACTTTGACAGTTCACTTATTCTAGAACTTTTCTGTAGACTACAAAAGATTTTATTTGTAGATGATTATGTTATTATCTTAGTCCCTGTTGTATTGCTGTGAAGAGATTCCACGACTATGAAGAAAACATTTAACTAGGGGTGGCTTTTGTTCAGGGGTCTAGTCCCTTATGGCAGCATGCATGCTGACATTATGCTGGAAAGGTAGCTGAGAGCTCTATGTCTAGATAGGAAGGCAGCAGGAAGAGACAGAGACAGTGGTCCTGGCTTAGACCCTTGAAACCTCAAAGCCCACCCCCAATGACACACTTCCTCCAACAAGGCCACACCTCCTACTAGTGCCAATTCCTGCTGTCCAAGCCTTCAAATCTATGAGTGTATGGGGGCCATTCCTATTCAAACCACCACAGTTATCTATGAACTAAGAGAGTTTAAATTAATATTTTCAAATTTGTGAGGGTTTTTGCTTCTTTTTCTTGTCATATTGCATGGGCTGAACTGCTGTAGTGTTAAAAAGAAGAAACCATCAAGACTTTCTCCTGTTCTCATGATTCAACCATGGACAAGTTACTTGCCAAGAAGATAAATACACATTTTCTATTTCTGGTATCTCCTCCTCCTCTACATTCTCTTTAGAGGTAATGAATCACCAAACTTGAGAAGGAGGCAGGATGAGTTTTGGTGGTTTATGAGAAGAAGAGGTGAGAGAGTTAACATTTATAAAAGTTCTTCTCCTGGGAATGAATGTCCTGTCCCCTCCTCCAATATGATTATGAGTTCCTGATTGACACAGTTCAATTTTATTGTTCTTTTTTATTTATAGACAAGATGTTACTGTCTATAACATCATGAGATGGCCCTGAACTCATGGTGATCCTCCTGTCTCATCACCTACATTTTGTAATTACAGGTGTGCATCACTACCTCCAGCTCCAGCTCCATAGGAAGTGTATTTGGGGCAGGTGGGGGTCAGAGAAAAATGGTCATTCATTTAACTGAAGTGTTAGCCACTTAGTCTAGAGCACAGCCCATGCAGTAAGAAAGTATGAGTTAAGTGAAACTTTGAGGAAAAGGAGACTTACAAAGAAGCATAATAACCAATAGTAGGATTTGGGACAGGTCAGCTTTCACTTTGGATAAAAGGAAAGCCATGGTTAATGGCAATTATGAGTGATACAAATATGTTATTACTAAGATCATGATATGAGAGACATCAGGGCTACTGGAGTCTTGTATATAGTTGGAAGAGATTGTTACAAAGGTCTCTGACTTTCATGAAGGCCGAAGTTCTTATATGGTTCAGATGAAAAGAAAAAGCCCATGGAGAGCCAAAGTGTGCTTCTCAGGACCTGAGATTAAAGTCTGGTGTCTCTTGTGTCTTGTATGACTGCACATTGACCCGGGGCCCTTGTGTGGACATGGTGTGCCCATTGTGAGGTGTACACTATTATGGCTGTCTCAGTATTCTCACAAGTGTAAGAAACAGAAGCATAGGGGCTGGCCAGGTAGAGTCTACCCTGTAGAAAAGTCTATTAGCCTATCTGAGTAGGGGTGGGCCTTAGGGTACCGAGCAGCACTGGGTTGGAACAGAAATAGGCAACACTTACCAACAACTTACCTGGAATGGGTTAAAAATGAGGTGACTATCTGAACATATTCCCATTTTTTTTTCTTATCAGACCGACATCCATGTCAGTGGGTATTTCTTAGAGATATCAAGGGAATACTTATTGTTCACGTAGAGGGTGGCAGCTCCATTCAGCAGGGAGAAGTTATTTAAGAACCCATGGTCTTGGGCTCTTTCCAAGGCATTGTAAGATTATTTTATGGTGTCTCATTTACTTTAAAGTTTCTTGTTATTGCAGTTTAAAAACAAAATTCATCCTGCACACATCCTGTTTAAGACAGAATTTTCTCCTCTGTTAGGTAGAGATAAAGATGTAATAAAGCCCACTCTATCACATTGGTTCTACCGTGTACTAGATGAAAATGGACCATGTCAAGTGAACATGAGTCAAATATACATTTGAAATGGTAATTTTGTTATGCCTGGAATAATTTGTGGCTGGTGTGTATGTGTGTGTGTTTTACTGGGGTTGTAATTAGGGCTTCACACATGCTAGATAAAGACTCTACCTAGAAGTTACAACCTTAGTCCTAGTTTGCCAATTCTAACAGTCGTAAGCAGAAGAAAAAAAAAACATTTATTTCCTTCTTTCTCTTCCTTTTTCATTGCTGAATTTTCTTTTTCTTTCCTTTGTAAGTACACATTTTCATATCGGCCATCACACTGCTACTTCAACATTTGGACAGAGAGATTGAGTCTCTGTGGTGGTTTGAATGGGAATGGCCTCCACAGGTTCATATTTGAATGCTTGGTCCCTAGCTAGTGGAATTGTTTGGGAAGGATTAGGAAATATGCTCTAAATATGGAGGACAGTCCATTGGTGAAGGAAGTGTGTTGCTGAGAGTAGGCTTTGAGGTTTCAAAAGCCCACATCAGGCCCAGTCTCTCTCTCTCTCTCTCTCTCTCTCTCTCTCTCTCTCTCTCTCTCTCTCTCTCTCCCTCTCTCTCTCTCTCTCCCCGTTGCCTGTGGGTCAAGATATAACATCCTCAGCTATACTTCCAATGTCCTACTTGCTAGCTTTTCACCATAATGATAATGGACTAACCTAACCCTTTAAAACTGTAAGTGAGTCCCCCAGTTAAATGCTTTCTGTTGGAAGAGTTGCCTTGGTCATGGTGTCTCCTCACAGCAGTAGAGCAGCGACCATGACAGTTATGCATCACTCTTTTTCTCCGATGCATTTTTCAGGGTAGTCATGAACCTTCTCTCACCTTCCCAGGTGGCCAGCACTAAAAGCAGGTACTGCGTGCTCAATCTGAAACAAGACGCTCAGATCCAAAATGCTCCCAAATCCAAAGCATTGAAGGACCAACCACATGCCACAAGCAAAACATTCACGGTCAAACCACAGGCACTCTAAAAAAATGTATAAAATTACTTTCAGATGATGTCTATAAGACCTAGCTGAAACATAAATAGATTTCACGTTTAGACTTAGAGTGAGCCCCATAGACAGCCAAATATATACACAATTATTCTGACGTGGCAAATATTTCCAGTCCTCAATACTTTTTTGAGGTATGACATCTTTAAACCTGTGCCTTCCCTCTGAAGGCAGCAGTTTACAAGTGAGGCTGGTAACACATTGTCTGTCACAGGGACATGAGCCTGCAGCCCAGTATCCCCTGGACATGAGACTCTCCATCTTGAACAATTATTTTTCCATTTACTGCCTTGCAGGGGCTTTACATCTTCCTCAAGAAAAAAAAAATAGAGAGCATATGTTGGCTAAGGACCTCAGGATTATTATTTGTTGCTCAATTTTGATGTCATGGGAGCCCATCGAAGGCTTCCTCCTTCAAACATGAGCATACCTTTGCTTTCCAAGCGGCTGTAGAAGAGAACTTTTCAGATGAGGCTGTTTAAAAACGCAGTTTGTATATTCTTGCTCTGGCAGTCAGATAACTCAGCAATAGATGGTAGTGATGAAAAGTAAAAATATGAAGAATTAGTTAATTCTTTTGCTGAGAGTGTCCAGCAAAAATGGTTTTGGAGACCAAACCCAGGCCTGGGGTAGGCCAGGTAAGCACTCTACCACCGAGCTGTACTCTGAGCTCACTCAAGGAGTTTTACTAAAGCAGACTTGATGCGGTACACTGTAGGGTGACTAGTTTCTGCCTCCCTTTTGGGTCTCTACTTGAAGGGCCTCCATGGTAGATGACCTAAGGAAGATGTTGATCTATGTAGAAGGTCAACAGATTGCTTGTTCCAACAGCAGGACTTCTGTCTGACATCACCGACTTCCCATTTGCCCTGTTGCTTTCCCCTGGTGCTCATAGCCTCCTCTGGAGCTTCCACTGTTTTCTCCCTTCTCCAGGCCTCTGTGCTCCAACCCTGAGAGGGTCTCTCTATGCCCTATGCACTTGGCTTTTCTGATAGTCACCAGTACTGATCATCGGATGAGTGGCATTGGCTCACACAAACCTTGAAACCTACTTTTCTGTTGCAGAAGATCCCTGTCCTGTGTCAGCTCCATTGAAAACTACCAGTTGGGGTGTGTAACTATGTGTGTAACTGTGTCCTAGTTTGAATTCTTTATATTTCTAGCACAATGACTGATGCTCTATTGATAATTGGCCGCATCTCTTTTGCTAGTTCTACTGTGAACCATGCTCATTCCTCTTCTTTCTAACCCACGGGGGAGTCAAGTTCCATTTCTCCCTATGTCCAGCAATTCAAATTAAAAATATTTATTTATCATGCATATAGTGTTCTGCCTGCATGCTTGCCTACACACCAATAGAGGGCACCAGATCTCATTATACATGGTGGTGAGACACCTTGTGGTTGCTGGGAATTGAACTCAGGACCTCTGGAAGAGCAGCCAGTGCTCTTAACCTCTGAGCCATCTTTCCAGTCCCACTAATTCAAATGTAATATTCTAATATATTGCATTGTGAATACTTTTATAGTTTTAGTTATGTGCTTGAAGCCATGAATAGAAAACTCAGTCTAAATTTGGTTTATATTGATTCACACAACTAAAATGGTTTGAATGAAGGCTAGTTTATGGTGTGGTTGGATCTGTAGGCTAGGGAACATTTTAGGGTTACATTTTTCTCTTTCTATTTTTCTGACTTTGTTTCCTGGACAGTAGGTACATTTAAAAAAAATTCTTGCAGAAGTCAAGATGACTGAGATGGCTCTGGAACTTACCTGGTGTAAGAGTCAAGTCCAGGACAATTATTGCTCAAATCCAGCAAGATCCTCTGATGTGAGACGCCCCTCTATATGCTCTGGATATATTTTATTACCATTGGTTAATAAAGAAGCTGCTTTGGCTTATGGTAGGGCAGAATAGAGCAAGGTGGGGAAACTAAACTGAATGCAGGGAGACACCTTGTAGCTGCTGAAGGAGATGTATGCCAGAATCTTACTGGTAAGCCACACTCTACACAGATTAATAGAAATGGGTTCATTTAAGATGTAAGAGCTAGCTAGGAATACACTTAAGCTATTGGCTAAACAGTGTTGTAGTTAATATAGATTCTGTGTGATTATTTGGGTCTGAGTGGCAGAAAATGAAAAAGCAGCCCCTGTTTACAATCCTCAAAGCACCTTCTGGACTTTTGTCACAAGTGATGTGGACACTGAAGCCAGCATTGAACAGAGGAATGGATTCTCTGCCTGTGTCTCATGGAGGAGGATGCAGGCTGGCTGCTGGGGATAGAAGTTATGTCTCTTAGAATAAGAGAGAATTTGAAACAGCTTTAAACACTCGGGTTCTAGCTCTACCTCGGCTACTGCCAGAGTGTTCTAATTTAGAGGTCTACAAAGTTAACCTTGTTAATCTTGTCCAACTTGAAATATTTACCAATCAGAGAAATAGATCAGACTAGCGAACGGGTACGGGGAGGAAAAGGAAAGCAAAACAAAGAAGCAAAAACCAAGTAGGCTTTCAATTGAAAAATACAAATTCCAAGAAGAGAAATGCTTTTTAAAAGGTTTTACTTGTATTTCTTTATTTATCCTTTTAAATTTGTTTTTCTTTCATATATCACGTCCCAGCAGTTGTCCCTCCCTTCTCTCCTCCCATGCCCCCTCCCAGAGCCACTCCTCCTCCTTTGTGTCCCAGGAAGACCCACTGAATACAGCATATCAAGCTGCAGTGAGACAGGCATATGCTCTCACATCAAGGCTGGATGAGGCAACCCGGCAGCATGAAAGGTGTTCATGGGCAAGATAAAGAGCCAGAGACATCTCCATTCCCACTGTTAGGAGTCCCACAAGAACACCAAGCTACGTAACAACAACATATATGCAGAGGGTCTAGGTGCAGAGGGCCTAGGTGCAGAGGGCCATACAAGCTCTCTGGTTGTTGCTTTAGTTTCTGTGAGCCCCTATGAGCCCTGCTTAGCTGATTCAGCAGACTGCTTTCTTGTGGTGTCCTTGACCCCTCTGGCTCCTACAGTCCCTCCTCCCCCTCTTCTGCAGGGTTCCCCAAGCTTTGCCTAGTGTTTGGCTGTGGGTCTCTGCATCTGCTCCCATCAGCTGCCATCCCTAACGCCTGTGCTGGGAGCTGCACAGCATGAACTAAGTGTTCCGGTACCAAAGCAGAGAGCCCTGCTCAGGTACCGAACTACTGAACATTGGACCCAGCACCTGATTCTTTCCTTGATCAATTACAAAGGCTCTCTTCATTTGATTTACCACTCTACTGCCTTGATGTGCGTCATCCAAAGGCGATGACGTCAGAGATACCTAACGACCTTTCCTGTCAGTGGGCGGATTTCCCATCTTACATCCCACATCACTCTGCAGCGCAGAATCAGGACGTTGTTTATTTCTGAGCTGAACTTAACTCATAGTTGCCATTTCCACGAATGGCATCTTTATAACCCGACTGCTTCTTGTGCCAAATCGTATTTCTGCCTAGCAAAAGCTGTGGGCTTGAGGTTTGTCCTTGCCCCTCTTCCTGGGGTTCAGGAAGTCACCGAGCACTGTGGGATGTGGGCACGTCTCTGTGGCGCCTTCCTAGGATTTTCCGCCCATGCATCCTCTGCGAATCCCCACCTCCATCTCTATCTCCAAGAGAGGTCCTGCTCCCTTTCATCCTAGCTTCACCGAGTTGGGAGTTGGCGACTCAGCTCCTTTCCTGGATTTGGTGCTTTTGATCACCTTGAGACATATTCTGAAGACCATGTGGGGTTCAGAGTTTCTATTTAAATCATAAATATACTTGTTACATCTAGCTTAGTATGTAAAAAAATCACAAGTTTGCTCTAGTCATGCATCTCCAGACCCAAGATAACTTAATCTTTCTGGATGAAGGTGTTTGTTGTCAAGGTTGTGAGCACCATCAAGAGAAAGGTGCTAGTTATTTGCATTTGCAGTTTCCTCCGGTTACTTGTTTTATTCTTTATGAGCCCTTATGTATGCTAGGCAAAGGCTCTACAGCTGAGCTACATCCCCAGTACTACTAATTAAGATTAGTTCTTGAATTACTGCTAATAAACAGACACACCCAAGCCAGCAGCATTTCTTCTGTGTCTGTCCTAACTCTACAAGGAGATGACCGAATACAGGCTCTTGGGCTTCTGAATCAGAGTCCCTCCAGGTTAGGCAAATAGGCTTCCATGATTTCATTATCACCAACTCAGTACCAGTGCTGTAAGTATTGGAAAATGCTGGGCCGGGTAGAAGTCACGGCAGAGCCAAGAGAAATAACGCAAATGAAAGAGCATTGGTAAGCTGCGGTGTTTTGAGGAAGTTGCTTGTTTCCCGGCTGCCCAGCAGCTCAGACCTGAAATAACCACACAGAAACCATATTATTTAAATCACTGCTTGGCCCATTAGCTCTAGCTTCTTATTGGCTAACTCTTTTTTTTTTTAAAGGGCATTCTTGTTTCTCTCTTTTTTTAAAATGTATTTATTTATTATATGTACACTTTCCAGGATACAGTGCCAGATCTCATTACAGATGGTTGTGAGCCATCATGTGGTTGCTG
>NW_026069277.1:0-2036 GCF_014885135.2 Alexandromys fortis
GGGGGAGGGGAAGGGAAAGGGGAGGCGGCAGTGGGGAAGAGACAGAAATCTTTAATAAATAAATACAAAAAAAGAAAATATATATTTTGATAGAAAAAAAAAACATCAAATGATCTTAACCTCAGAGCCATCTCCCCAGACCTCAAAAAAGTTCTGACCAAAAATAAAAATAAAAAATTATCTGTTTTTGTTTATAGACATTTCTATATTATAATTATAAGACCTATTTATTTGTTTAGATGTTAAAGGTCACAGTTACCTAGTATTCAGGAAAAAGAAAAAAAGGCAGTTTTTAGGTTGACAGCAAAACTGGACAATGTAGGATTTGCCATACTCCCTGCCCTGCCTGTGTATATCTGTGCATAGTATTGCTGTGAAGACACACCAATTAAAAAAAGAGCAACTTTTTAAAATTAAGTTTATGTATTATATATACACAGTGTTCTGCCTACATGTATGCCTGCACACCAGAAGAGGACACCAAATCTCATTGTAGATGGTTGTGAGCCACCATGTGGTTGCTGGGACTTGAACTCAGGACCTCTGAAAAAGTAGCCAGTGTTCTTAACCACTGAGCCATCTCTCCAGCCCCCCTAAGTTCCTTGTTAAAGACTTCAGTCTTGACGTCCCAAACATCAGCACAGAACCAGGGCAAGGTGGCCAGGGATCCAGGTGTGTCACCCTGACGTCACATCCCTCCGTCTCGTCCCTTAGGGTTGCCAGAAACGGAAGGTGAAATTCCCCCCACAGAAAGGATTGGAGATTTACTGATTTGTTTGCTTACAACCCCAAGATGGGCTCTTAAATTTCTTCTATAATAAACACTGGCACCATTCCCATTGTTTGTTTCTCCAATGGGTTTTCCCATTTTCCCCAAACAGTGGAAGTTTTTACTGCCGGGGGCTCTATTTTTGGCTGGGTGTGCCTACTTACATATGGGAAATCATGGCGGAGGGTGAGAGTGTTCTCTTTAGTGTAATGGCAAGGCTGGGTACACAGAATTCCTCTCTGGAAAACAGGTGGCTGGATGGGGATAGATGAGTAACAAACAGCACACACACTCCAAAGCTGACTAACCAGGAGTGGGCAGGGTGAGCAGAGGACAGACGCCTGCATCAGCCACCTAGCAGGCAAGTGGGGTGAGACAAGGCTTTTGCCTTCTTGGGCCTCAGGCTCCCTCCCTAGCAAAGGGAATAGAGCCTCCTGTCTTCCTGGTTGATAGCAGGGATGTACTTAAAGGCTAAGTGTCAGCCTTTTGCTATCATTTAGTCGGAGAATGGCCCCATGGGGTCGTGTGTTGGAAGCTTGGTCCTCGAGTGGAGTAAGAGTCAAGGGGGACGGGCGGTGGTGGTGTTTGCAGGCCTTTAATACCAGCACTCAGGAGGCAGAGGCATGGATCTCTGTGAGTTTGAAGCCAGCCTGGTCTACGGAGTGAGTTCCAGGACAGCTAAGGTTGTTTCATAGTTACACAGAGAAACCCTGGGATGGAGTTGTAGCTCAGTGGTAGGGGGTTTGGCTAGCCCACAGCCCAGGTTAGATTCCCTAGTATCACATACAACCAAGCATCCTGGCATAGGCTATAGTCCCAGGACTCAGAGGTGAAGGCAGGAAGAGTAATTCACAGTGAGTTTCCAGGCCAAGCTCCAGGAGTCGTGTCCCCCCACCCCCACTCCCCCAAAAAAAAGAAAAAAAAGGGTAGGGCCACGTGGGAGGCCTTTGGACTATTTGGGCAGGTGCTACCCTCAAGGGATTAAAGTAGATCATGGTTTTTTGTTTTTATTTTTAAATAATTTATTTGAAATTTTTTACTGTATTTATTTATTTATTTTTTAAAGATTTCTGTCTCTTCCCCACCGCCGCCTCCCCTTTCCCTCCCCCTCCCCCTGAATTTTTTTTTATGTGCATTGATGTGAAGGTGTTAGATCCCCTGGAACTGGAGTTACAGTCGGTTGTAAACTGCCATGTGACTGCTGGGAATTGAACCCAGGACCTCTAGAAGAACGACCGTGCTTTTAACTACTGTTTTGTTTTTTGAG
>NW_026069277.1:6463-8305 GCF_014885135.2 Alexandromys fortis
CATGCCTCTCAAGTTACTGGCTGAGTCCTCCAGCCTTGCCCATCCTAAGCCTGCAACTCCCCTGTGGCCATCCAGGAAACAGAGAAGCCAATCCTAATGCGCTTTATTGATTCTAAAGAAGGACTCCTGCATTTTTATACTGAGGAAGGAGTTCTTGGATTTTACGACGGGGTGCTGAAATCGTCTGGACAATCCTCAAGGGGGGTAGATATTTCTGGGGTACCATAAAAACAGGATAACGTTGTTTCACTTTCTTGTTGAGGCTACACAAATCCAGGATCAAAGTCCTCGGGTCGTAGATCTCTTTCTTCTTGGTCTGGATGGGGATGTACGGTTGCTCATTGAGGGGCTTCACCAGCAGCCGCAGCAGATCCTTCCGGAAGATATTCCAGTTGTTTTCTTTCAGGTATCTCTGACACAGCTCTTCGTCGCTGAAGGGTAAACACAGAAGCTGCACTGCAGGGCTCCTCCTGGCCTCCACCCTTCCTTCCGAACACTAGACACTCCCTGCTTCCTGGCCCTGCGCTTTCCCACATCCTCCACCTTCTCTGCCTTTCTACCAACTCCTTCCTTTAAGTCTATGCTGCTCTTCAGGAGTCACTGGTGAGCTGCTCAGTGCCGGAAATGTGGCCAGTATGAATTAGACACACAACACAAGGAAATGTGAATTATTAATTTTAAAATTGATGTGTCAAAAGAATACTTTTGATATACTGAATCCAATAAAGTGGATTGAAGCTAATTTTGGTGGATAAAATGGAGATGGTGGTATATGCCTAGAATTTCAGTACTACTAACACGGATACAGGATGATCACTGAATTTGAGGCTAGGCTGAACTACATGGTGAATTTGAAAGTAGCCTGGGCTACATAGTAAAACTGTGTTTCAAAAAGGCCAAACAAAACTGGACCTTGATGGCACACACTTTTAATCCCAGCGCTTGGAAGACAGAGGCAGGTGGATCTCTAGGAGTTCCAGCCTGGTCTACAAAGTGAGTTCTGGGACAGCAAGGACTGTTACACAGAGAAACCCTGTCTTGAAAAATAAAAACAAACAAACAAAAATGCCAAACAAACCAAGGCCAGCAAGATGGTTCAGTGGGTAAGTGCTTGTCAAGCAAGCTTGGTAACCAGGATTCAATTCCCAGAACCCATGTGAAGGTGGAAAGAGAATACTAACTCACAAAGTTATCCTCTGTGTACCCAAACATATGTACCACACATGAATACATGCAGACACTCACAATAATAAAATAAATGAAAATAATAAACATAAGCTATTGGAAAGCTGGTCATGGCACATGCCGGTAATCTCAGCACTCAAGAGACAGGAGGGTCATGAGTTTGAGGCCAGCATGATCTACACAGCAAGTTCTAGGATAGCCTGAGCTACAAAGCAAGATCCTATCAGAAAAAAAAATAATGTAGCTGTTGATCATCAGCTTTTTGTCAATAAAAGCTACAGTGGGAGGAGGGTACCACTGGGGCAAGACCACTCACACACACTAAGATGGCTACCATCAGAAGCATGGAGATGCTCTGAGTCTGGAGGGAGGGTCCCCAGGGCTGAGGGATGTAAGCTGGTGCAGCCACTTTGGAAAACAGTTTGACAACTTCTCAGAAGGTTAAACATACAGTTACCACATGACTCGGCAGTTTGCCATCAGAAGTATACATAAGAGAAACAAAAATATGTTCATATACAAACCTGCACAAGAATGTTCAGACACATCAGTCATCACAGTGGAGAGCAGAACAATCCAAATGTCTATCAGCTGATGGATAGACTCTCTCTCTCTCTCTCTCTCTCTCTCTCTCTCTCTCTCTCTCTCTCTCTCTCA
>NW_026069278.1:0-2486 GCF_014885135.2 Alexandromys fortis
CCGATTGGCAGCACTCTAGCCGTGGTTACTTCATGCCTTTTATTTTAAAAATTAGGGCCCAACTGAATTATCTTTTGCCCAAGTGGATTTCCCTGAGTTCTAAGTCCATAAACGGTCTCGTGGAACCATGACTACAGCCACGGTACACCACCAGCATTACCAAAGCCTCCTCTCTATTACACCCTTGCCTCACCCCAACTACTGATCTGTTTTGTGTTCCTGAGAAGGACACAGAATCGGAATGGAATAGCACGCGATTTTTAGAGACCGGCACTTCTTTTTCACTTAGCGTAATAACTTTGAGATTCATTCATTTTGTGTGTGAGCTTAAATTTTCATTTCTGTCAGCTAAATGCCCAGGGATGGGATTGCTAGATCGTATGACAAAAGTATGATTTCATCATAAGAAATTGCCAGAGCATTTTTCAAAGGGGTTCACACACCAGGTTTCAATCACGATAGATGTGTATGTGCCTTGCTGGCTCTGCATCTTCTCTAGTAATCATGTGTCTGTGAACAAATGCACAAACATGTTGCTAAAATTCCTTCTGGGGGTGGGGAGGTGTAAGCAACATGTACCCCTCCTTCAAAGGTTCCAAATGAGAAACTGAGGCACCATTCCACCGAAGTTTATTTTAGGAAACCAATGACTTTACTGGGCTCTCTTAACAGAGCACAAATGAAGGGTTGCTTACTGAAACGTGGGTGAGCCCCTCCCCAAAATTCTTTACACACAAAAATTCTTTACTCAGAAGAGATGATGGCTTTCCCATAGCTGCGAAGATGGAGCCCCCTCCCCTAGTCTTTCCAGCCTCTATGCTCCAGCCCTTCCCCAAGGCCGTGTGCAACTAGGGCAAAGCTGCATACAAACGGTGCTATAGAGGGGCTGGGCACACTAGTGAGGTACTAGTGCCACATTCCTTTCCCCTCACGGGGGCATGTAAAGAGTCACCAAGCCCTTATGTGATGATCTCTAGCAAGTGGGTCCAGCTGAATCGCCAAAGATAGGGGCTGTTCGGCTTGGAGGATAAATATATATATATGCACACACACACACATATATAAATATCATCATGTACATGGACCTGCAATGTTTTTTAAAATCAATTTTTATCTTTGTGTGATGTGTGTGTGTATATATGTTCTTGTGTATCTGTGCAAGCCATATGTGTGTGTGTGTACTGTGTACGTATGCTCTCGTGTATCTGGTCAAACCATATGTGCTTGTGCATGTGTGTGTGTGTTTAAGTCTAAAGTTGACTTCAGGTGTCTTCCTTGATTGCTCTCCACTTTATTTATTGAGTGAGGATCTCTCCCTGAGTCCAGAGCTCACTGATTCTGGTTAGTCTAGCTGGCTATCTTGTCACCCCCCACCCCCCAGCATTCCCTGTTTGTGCTGTGTACGGAAAGTACAGGTCTGGCATGCCTGCCTGACTTTTCCATGGTATTGGGGGTCCAAACTTTAGTTCTCATGTTTGCAAGGCCGGTGCTGCCCCTGCTGAATCTCTCCACCTTCACTGTCGCTATTTGTCTTTTTAATAAGTAACGGTGCTGGACGTTATTCTTCATACCTACAATTCAAGATTTCTCTTCATTTTTATGAAGAGCTTCTTTAGAAAACTTGTAGAAAAGGATTTGAAGCTCATTGGCTCCAACTGACAGTGGGGGAACCTACATAGATCCAAACTAAGCACTCGGAATGTGGGTGACAGTTATGTGGCTGGGGCAGACTGTGGGGCCACTGGCAGTAGGACCAGGACTTATCCCTAGTGCTTGAACTGACTTTTTGGAACCCATTCTCTATGGAGGGATACCTTGCTCTGCCTAGAGATAGTGGGAAGGGCCTTAGTCCTGCCTCAAATCCCTGTGCCTTGCCCTCTCTGAGGAGTGGATTGGGAATGGGTGGGGGAGTGGGAGGAGGAGAGGAAGAGGGAGCTGGGATTGTTATGTAAAATAGAAGATTGTCTTAAAAAATAAACAAAAAAAGAAAAAGATTTGGTAACAATGAATTTAACTTCTTCTCACTTGAAAGGTATTTCTCTTTAATGCCTTTGCTGGCTGTACAGTTCTAGAAAGAGAGAACCTCCCTTTTCTGCCTTAGTGTAGATTGACTATTTAGCTGAGCATTACGCCATATACTTATATTCTATCACTGGGGAGGTCAAGGCAGGAGGATTGTGAGGTTGAAACTGGTTTGGGCTACATAGCAAATTTGAGCCCAACTTAGACTCTACAGCAAGACTCAGTCTTAAAAAAAAATACAACCCAAAATAATAAACAAAACAAAAACCTCACAAAAAAATCTATATTTTACCCACTTTTTTTAACTTACTGTATTTTCCTGACAATTTAAAAAATTTTACTTCTATCTTCATCTCTTCTATTTCTTAGATGGAACCTTCTGTTTTCCTGTTGATTTTAAGAAGCATTTATGAACACACACTGGGAATTTCTGTGAGACCTGCCTTAAACTCTGTGATGCGGTT
>NW_026069278.1:5983-8282 GCF_014885135.2 Alexandromys fortis
TTCTTTCTTTCTTTTTTCTTTCTTTTTTTCTTTCTTTCTTTCTTTCTTTCTTTCTTTCTTTTTTTTTTATTTTCAAGACAGGGTTTCTCCGTAGCTTTTTTGGTTCCTGTCCTGGAACTAGCTCTTGTAGACCAGCCTGGCCTCGAACTCACAGAGATCTGTCTGCCTCTGCCTCCCGAGTGCTGGGATTAAAAGCGTGCACCACCACTGCCCGGCTAAGCCTCTGGTTTTTCACTTAAGGAAAAGATAATGCCCATTTTAGTCTGTTGCCCCCAAGAAGCAGAAGGCAGATACACAGTATAGCACTAAATCCTCAAGATAGCCCATGAATCCCCCAGCAGCTGCACCATGGACCCTGACTGAGATGGCCTGGCTATTCTACATGCTTGGGAACCCAATGCCAATTTCTAAACACATGAAGGTTTTGTGGGACTCTGCTCCTATATTTTTCTGTGTGTATGTGCATTGTGTGTTGATATGAATATTGAATCAAATAACACCACCATGAACGTGGACTTCGGACTTCTCCTTGTTCTCCCCAACTCTGTGCTGTCTCGTCTTCTCACACTGAAGAGACTGTAAAACCTGAGTTTCGTGTGTTTTTTACCTCTACTTGCAGCATACAGTTCTGTGGTCCAGTATGACCAAAGAGATGCAAAGAGAAGTTAGCATAGCTTCTAGGAAATATGTCTTTTGGTGGCTAAAAAGAGAGATGCAGTTCAACGCCATGCTTCCATCAATGTCTGTTGCCCATCCCTGCATGTCCCATGCTATAACTTTCCAGCTGTTGGGATTCTATGATATCATGATATAATTTCTTTTTAAGCAGGATCTCATTATAGAGTCCGGACTGGTGAGAACTTGTTCTGCCCTTCCAAGTGTGCTCTACTATACTTGGCATTACTCATTCTTGTTCAAAGTTAATTGGGGTGGAGACAAGAGAGAGGGCAGAGTAAAGCTACATTGGAAAGTCAATGTTGAAGTTTGCGTCTGGAGCTCCGCAGTTTGTGTCTGTTAGGAATCGAGCTCTGAAGCTGAAGACCATAACTCTTCCCATCTCCTCTACCATGTGTTTAACTTGTCAAGGACCCACAGAAATGTCACAGTGCAGGTCCACACTGAAACCATCCAGATGATGGAGAAAAGTCCTAGAAACGCCAACCACTGCTGGCCTGGAGTGTGCTTTACCAGTCATGTGCTAAGATCAAGGCTACGTTTTACCTGAGATCTCCAGGAAAGAAAGGACAAACTAAACCCACAAAGTGAAGGAGCATCTCCATCCTCCCAGCCTGGCAAGCTACTGGCAGTCCTGTGTCAATAGACAGGAAACCATCCCAGTGCAAACTCTTACTGAGGGGCATCCTGTGTCTGGTAGCCCAGAAGACAAAAGCAACCATGCAGAGGCTGGCAATTGGGACATCTTTTATTTTCCTGAAAGAAAATTAGCTGTACTGGAGCCTCCAGTTTCCAAGGTTTGTCTGTCTTGTTTTTTGTTTGTTTGTTTGTTTGTTTTGTTTTCTGCCTGGTTTATTTTATATTTTATTTTTTAAGCTCCCTTTCTTGTTCTCTACTCTTGAACACAAAGAATAACTCTCTTTAAAATTGTTTCCTAGGCCTTCTTACCGACACTGCAGGGTCCAACTGTGTGTGGGCTTCACTTCCTGTAAAAGGAAAGTGAGGGAAATCCATGGCCTTCTTTTGCTTGGAGTCTGTCCTTCTGATCATTCCCACGTACTGCTCCAGCTGCTTTAGCACATCTGGAGCCTGGGGATGGCTCGGCTATCATGTGGTCCAAGCCTGGTCCTCAGGGGACAAGGGGAAAACAGCAGGAATCCTTCCACTGCTCAAGAGGGCCACTAGGGTGCATCACCCAACAAGGCAAGCAAAGAGAGTCTTCCACAAACCCTAGGAAGTCAGGAGGTCACCACCCTCTGGGGAACCAGCCTTCCTGCTCCTGCCTCAAGAGCAAGCATGTTCAACCCTGGCTGCATTTGCCTCCTAACAAACATCCAGACAATGTCACGGTCCCAGTTAAGTGGGGACCTGGACAGCGTTTGATTTCGTTCAGTTTTAAAGTCCTCCGAGTCATGCTACTATGCAGCCACCAGACCTCACTGAGAACCCTTGTCCCAGTGGCACAGAGCTAAGTTGTTATCTCGAGCCACCTCCAGAGCTCTTCCTTCTTAAAGAGGAGTGGGATGGCAGCTCTGGAGGCCCCTCCATGGCTAAGCCTCTCTCTGGTGGCTTGACTACCATTAAAAAATGTGGAGCCACCAATACACAGCTCCTGTATACAGTC
>NW_026069279.1:0-2808 GCF_014885135.2 Alexandromys fortis
TTTCAGTGGGTGTCCCCATCATGGTCTTGACCTCTTTGCTCATATTCTCACTCCTCCCACTCTTCAACTAGACTTTGGGAGCTCAGCCCAGTGCTCTGCAGCAGGTCTCTGCTTCTGTGTCCATCAGTTGCTGGATGAAGGTTCTATGGTGAATATATGAATATTTAAAATATTCATCAATCTGACTACAGGGCAAGGCCAGTTTGGGTGCCCTCTCCACTATTGCTTAGGGTCTTAGCTTGGGTCATCCTTGTGGCTTCCTGGGAATTTCTCTAGTGTCAGGTTTCTTGCTAGCCCTATAATGGACACACTTCTCTCCTTTCCCTTTGTATTGTATTAGTTCATTGAGAATTTTGTATACGTCCTGACCGTATTCCATCTTCATTCCCACTCCTCTCAGACCCATCTTCCTTTCTCCATCCAAATCTATGCACTCTTTTTTTATTAACTCGTCAATAATAACTTGTGCTGTCTACAGTTCTGAGTATGACCTTCCACTAGAACATGAACAGCTTACCAGGGTCCACACCCTTAAAGAAAAGTGACCCTCCTTCTCCCAGCAACTATCAGCTACTCTCTCAGCTGGGAGTAAGGACTTCATTCCCACCTCCCTCTCCATGCTGGGATCTTATCTGGCCTGAGTTTCTGCATGGCTGTGCGTGCTGTCTCTACTGCTGTGAGTCCTTGTGTATAGCTGCCCTGGTATGCCTGGAAAACACCTCTTCCTGGTAGTCACCCTCCACCTCTGACTCTTAGACTCTTTCTGCTCCCTCTTCACAATGATCCCTGAACTTTGGGAGGGAAGGATAAAAATACTGATTTGGGATTAATCATTGTCCAGGCTCTTGTCTCTGCACCTTGACCAATTGTAAGTCTCTGTGATATTTGCCATTTCCTGCAAAAAGGAACTTCTCCAATGAGGGTCGAGGGGTATGTTGTCTATGTGTATAACAGTAAGTCATTAGGAGTCTGTTTAATTTTATGCCCATTTAACAGAGTAATGAGGGTTTCTCTTCTTTGGGCTTTGTGACTGGTCTAGTCACAAGTTTTTAGTCTCAGTAGCAGTACCGGGTGTGGGTTTCAATTTGCGAGAAAAGACAATAGGAAGTGGTTGTTACTCTCATAAAATTAATGCCACTATTATACCCCTGGGCATGTCAGGTCAGGTCAGTCATTGTTGCAGCTCTCAGTGTTCACAGCTGGGTACAACTGAAGATGACGTTTTTCCTCTGCATTGCATTGCACCTCCTAGTACTATCAAAGCTAGACAATAGGGATGAAGCTTCCAGGTTCAATATTTTCATTCCTCATTATGTTTCAATCGATTTAATTCTTTGTCCTTCCGCTTGTCTTTCTGTATTGTTTAGTGCAGTGATTCTTAACTTGTGGGTCACGGCCATTGGAAAACACCTGTTTCTGATGCTCTTAGAAACCCCCAACCACAATTTATTTTTGCCACCTCATAACTGTAATTTTACTACTGAGTGGTGTCTCAGTTCCTAAGACCATCAGACCTATGTGTTTTCCGATGGTCGCAATCCGTAGGTTGAGGACGGCTGGTTTAGTGCGCACCCTCCCCTCTCTGACTTCTTTATCTCATTTCTGTCTTTTCTCCCTCTTTGTGTTTGTGTCTCTGCTTTTCCATTTGGCATTTTTCTCTCTTTTCCCTTGGGAAAAGGAGGCTGGGAAGTGACTCAGGGACAGTAACTCACCCCCTCTCTTAGAGATTGTGGTGAAGAGCAGTGTCCCACACGATGTTGTTGTTGTGTGTGTGTGTCTTGGGGAAGTGGAGGGAGGTTGTTACTAGGAGCCAAGAAAAAGGGAAGGAGAGTTAAATATATCAGGAAATGAGCAAGTTAGGTGTGTTGTGTCTGGAATGATAAACCCAAACAAAATTCATGGGTAAAACATTTGCCAGACAAAAATTTGATATAAAAAAATTTTAATAAAGAATAGACAGTGTAGACAGAAACAATGAGAAAATTCTCAGCGAGAGAAGGAAGGAGAGGGGGAAAGAGGAGAAGGGAGGTAGAGGTGGGATGAAGGCAGAGACGGAGAGGAAATCACTCTACCGAGGAGGAACGGGTTCCTTTCGCAGCACTGGAGAAAAGCCACCTGGCTTCTGGGTCTATTTGTGCCGAGTTATATCTGGACAGATAAGAGGTGGGCAGCTGACTAGCTTGTTAGAAAGCACATGTTACAGCATCAGTTGTCCTTCCCGAGACTCGCCATCAGGGCACGGTGCAGGCAGTCACTAGGCTCCAATTGTAGGGCATTGCAATTCTCTGGGTCACGCTCCAAGCTGCTAGGGACTGAGTGTTAGCAAGAAAGGATTTTGCTCTATGCTTTCAGCCCTCAGCTTTCGGCTTTCTCATCTCTACATTCATCCCTTGACAAGGCAACAAGATCGAGTCACTGACAAGGGACAGTTCTCTTTTCTTCTGGCACTGCTTCAGAGATGAGAAGGGACAGTAGCATCATTGATATGTTACAGGGTGAAGGGACCATGAGTCGGACAGTGCTTGGGCCACAGCCTGGAGTGGAGAGAGGGCTAGTTCCTGCAGGAGGCTGGGAAAGAGGGCTAGTTCCTACAGGAGGCTGGAAGAGAGGACTATTTCCTGCAGGAGGCTAAGGACAGGGCCAGTTCCTGCAGGAGGCTAAGGACAGGGCTAGTTCCTGCAAGAGCTAAGGACAGGGCTAGTTCCTGCAGGAGGTTAAGGAGAGGACCAGTTCCTGCAGAAGTCTGAAGGCTGACTGTGGCATTGCTTAGAGTTCAAGAGGTCCTTGGTGGTTGGAGACAGGTTTTGA
>NW_026069279.1:6728-9097 GCF_014885135.2 Alexandromys fortis
TCTAAGTTCTTCCACATTATCTCAAAGTGTGAGGTTTCCTGCCTTTTAAAGACTGAATGGCGTTTGATAAAGTAAATACCTTATTTCTGCTCTGTTCATGTGTGATGGATACTGTTATGGTAACAATAAAGATCTATTAAGAGAAAACTATCTCCTCTGGTCAGAGAATGGAACATCTGACGTGGGTGGAAACTGAACATTCTGGTAGAGCAGATCAGTCACCTAGCTAAAGGTTATTACTTCGTCAGGAAGTGAGGCCACCCCTCAGCGAGTTTAGACCACTCCCCAGGAAAGTAAATCTCCCCTCTTTAAGCCAAGGTAAAGAAATGGGAAGAATAATTAGCCCTAGAGAAAAAAAATAACAATTCTTATCTTCAAAGGAATTGAAAATAATTTATTCTGGGGCCATTTTGAGCGACCAAGGTCTGGGATACAGATTTAGGTTCCATGCTCCAACATGGAAACAGTTTCACAATGTTTCACAGTTTACAGAACAGAGAAGTCACAAACCAAGGTGTACTGGCTAGTTTTATGTCAACTTGACACAAACTATAGTCGTCTAAGAAGAGGGAGTGTTAATCCCACCAGGTGAGATTAAGACCCACTACCACAATTTTGGGGCCAAATCTGAAGCAAGCTTAATTTTATTCAGGTGTACCGGAGAGCTGGCCAGCAACTGCCTCCTACATCAGGTTAGAGAGAACAGTGCTGAGTCCATTTCTCAGGGCCCTTTAAGGATTGAAATTATGAGTGGTTGCAAAGGAGATTTACAGAACTACTAACAGAGTAGTTAGGAAGCAAGGAAAAATCTCAATAAACAAACAACAAAGTCATCACGTGGTTACTGATTAGGGAGGGTCAGGATGTTCTCAAAAACAACTCAAGGATTGGGGCTGGTTAGGTTCCAGCAAACAGAAATCTAAAAAACAGAAACTCAGTTCTTACAGTAAGTGAGAACTTGTTAGAAATACCAAAATGGCTTCCTGCCTTCAAAATGAAGCCAGGCAGGTTTCTCAGGCGCCTCGATTGAGGAAATGCCTCCATAAGATCAGGCTTTAAGTAAACTGAAAGGCATTTCCTTAGTGAGTGAGGAAGGAGGTTAGTCCATTATCATTATGGCGGGAAGCAAGGCAGCATGCAGGCAGAAATAGCGTTAGAAAAGGAGCTGAGATTAGAGAAGGAACTACACTTTGATTGTAATGGAGTAAGTAAAATACTACAGATCCTCTAGTGGCTGCAGCAGCAGAAACACTGCAGGTCCCCTAGCGGTGTCAGTGGGCAGCAGGTCCTGAGAGGTCCCCAAGCAGCGGCAGTGGGCCATGTGGTGGCAGGCAGCAAATGGCAGGTCTCAAGAGCAGCCAGTCCCAGGCAAGGACAGCGCAGCAGGCCACAAGGAGAGACAGACAGATAGGCATGCCACAAGACCATGCAAGACGGCTGGTTTCAGCAGGGAGCCACATGGTGAGCGAGAGACAGAGACATGGATAGGCATGCCACGCAGATTGAGGTTGGATATTTATTTAGTGGGTAATGGAAGAGAAGGGGAGAGGAGCACACACACACANAAAATGGCATCCTGCCTTCAAAATGAAGCCAGGCAGGTTTCTCAGGCGCCTCGATTGAGGAAATGCCTCCATAAGATCAGGCTTTAAGTAAACTGTAAGGCATTTCCTTAGTGATTGAGGAAGGAGGTTTAGTCCATTATCATTATGGCGGGAAGCAAGGCAGCATGCAGACAGACATAGCGTTAGAAAAGGAGCTGAGATTAGAGAAGGAACTACATCTTGATTGTAATGGAGTAAGTAAAATGCTGCGGATCCTCTAGTGGCTGCAGCAGCAGAAACACTGCAGGTCCCCTAGCGGTGTCAGTGGGCAGCAGGTCCTGAGAGGTCCCCAAGCAGCAGCAGTGGGCCATGTGGTGGCAGGCAGCAAATGGCAGGTCTCAAGAGCAGCCAGTCCCAAGCAAGGACAGCGTAGCAGGCCACAAGGAGAAACAGACAGATAGGCATGCCACAAGACCATGCAAGGCAGCTGGTCCCAGCAGGGAGCCGCACGGCGAGCAAGAGACAGAGACATGGATAGGCATGCCATGCAGAGTAAGGTTGGATATTTATTTAGTGGATAATGGAAGAGAAGGAGAGAGGAGCACACACACACAGAGAGAGAGAGAGAGAGAGAGAGGGAGGGAGGGAGGGAGAGAGGGAGAGAGAAGCAGAGGCTGAATAGTAATGTTAAGGCCCTGCCTGCAGCAGCCCCAGGGAGAGTGGGTTTCATAAGATCTGCTTGCCTCAGTGGAGGAGGGAGGGAGTGGGCGGTGCTTGTCTCTTAAAGGGACAGGACAGATTATTACATTGATCCCGCAAGCAATA
>NW_026069280.1:0-2348 GCF_014885135.2 Alexandromys fortis
AAAAAAAAAAAAAAAAACCTGGCAATAGTACCAGAAAATATGAGAGTAGAGACATTACTACCACTACAGAACAGTGGACTATGCTGATCAATATTGCAGTTGTCTTATTTTCTGTGAGCAAGATGGTATATAAATTTCATGGAGATAGAAAAATATAGGTAGATATAGACTGGAATTTGTGACTATAAGTCATGAATATGAAAAGTCTGGTAGTTAGGAAGAAGAGAGAGAGATTCCACAGTTGTAATAAAATTATTTTGCAGAATATTTTTTTTATTTTGGAAGACAAAATAAGAAAAGGAGATGCTCTATTAAAGTGGGCCAAAAAAAGTGAAAAAAGTATAAAGTCAAAGGCATCTATTACCTTCCAAAAGTAGAGGCAAAGTATGCAGCTTTTTATGTTGAATGAGGAATAATGGAAAATAAGAATGCATATAATACATTGAGGTAGAGGGATGTGCAGAATGTGTCCTCATTTTTTTCAGCCATTTAGAAACCATAGTTATTTCTCATTTCAAAAATTGACACAGAAATTCTATACGGGAAAAAAAAGTTACATAAATGATCTAGTTTTGATTGAAAAATAACAAAATAGACCAAGTAAACTATGATTCTTATCTGGTTATCTAGAACTAATACACAATTTATCTAGCTGGTCAATGACAACATAACATAAAATAAAAGTATGCTTTATAAAACATGGCAATGTTTAGTTGGTAGACTAAATTTTCCATTTTTAGACAGTATCAGTGTGTGTTCAAATGCTCATGATCAAAATACTGTCCCAAAAGGAGTGAATAAGTACAAGACACAGTGTGTGGTAGTCAGTTTAGAAGTTATAAACTTCTTGTCATGTGTATGGTAAACAATGGACACAAAAAAAATCCAGCAAAATTTAAGGACAAGCATAGAATTTATTTTATAATTCAACAATCAGACAAAAATAAAAGTAAGCATTTTACATTTTGCTAACTGATATAAATTATTTGGTATTCCAAATGTTGAACATATTTTATTACTCAAATTATGAACAGCTAATTGTAGATGTGGATGTTTTTGATAAATGCTTTACAATGTAAGTTAAATAAGGCATAGTTAAGAAAATTAGTAAAACATGTGCTTCAAAATAAAAAATCAATGTATATTTTATGTGAGAAAATGTTCTATGTGTCTGTCTTATAGGTAATTGTTTCCAAAGGGATCCTAAAATTTCCTTTTATGCAATAATATAATATTTTAACTAATTTATTAATTTCAATTATATGTTTGTTTGCCCAAAGATAATAAAATATTACCCTCATACAAAAATCCTGTATATGGATATTTCTTCCAACTTTAAAATGTGAAATTACTGACATATTCTTCAGTGTGTGAAAGATTAAACAAACTATGATTATTGCATGATTTCTAAATGGTCTTAATAATAAACATTCTCAGCCAGCTCTCTGAAGTGTTTGAAGCCAGGCTGTTTATCTAAATGATATTTGTTATACTATGAAAACACACCTAATAGGACTGTAAGTTTAATTGATTACTGAACTGCAGTTACTTTTTATCCTAAACACTTGTCAGTAATAACTTTCAAGAACTAGAAATTTGCATTACATTGTTTAATGAGCTTTATGGTTACATTTTTAAACAAGATTAGATACATATGTACAGTATGTTTTAACAAACTTAATCTCAAATTTATATCCATATACAAAATTTGTATGCAATACACAAAAATCCAATCCAATGTAAAATATTTAAAACTAGTAGTTGTTTTTTAAATGATTTAATAATCTACCTTTTTATCTTATCATATCTATATCTTCCCATTTTTTTTCTTTTCAGAGTAGATTCAATAATCTACCCTTTTTCCTATCATATTTACATTCATTTTTTATGTTTTCAAAACAAGAAGCCTGAATCTGATATCCTTTGTTTAGCTTTTACCAATAACATTATTAATAACATTGACCATTACCAATTACGACTTGCAATCAATCCCACTAAACAATGAAAATATCCATAACCCATTGAATGCCCAAAACCAACCTACCCAGCCTCTTAGGAATGTGGATGTAATGTTCTTAAATTTATTTCCTGATGTCTAGAGTTGAAGGCATCTTTGGTGGATCCTGAAAAGTAAATTTGGGTTAATTGTCAAGTCTGGGGAGAGGTAGCTGTACCAATTATTGTCCAGTCTCTGTGTAATAGGAAGGTATCAGGAAGACTTGTCTCAAGTCCTGGCTAGTCTGTGAGGCTAGATCATTTCAGCTAGCCAACTCGAAACAGATCCGAGCAGCTTATATTCCAAAGTTGTTCTTTAGGTGGCTTTTTTTTTTTTTTTTTTTTTTTTTTTT
>NW_026069280.1:5913-8220 GCF_014885135.2 Alexandromys fortis
TACTCTAATTTTTCTCTGCTCCCCTCCATGCTTCTCCCTTCCCCTTCAACCCTCTCTCATGGTCCCCATGCTCCCAATTTACTCAGGGGATCTTGTCTCTTTCTACTTACCATGCATATTGGATCTCTGTATGTCTCTCTTAAAGTCCTCATTGTTGTCTAGGTTCTCTGGGATTGTGAATTGTAGGCTGGTTTTATTTGGTTTAAAAACAACTAATGCGTGAGTACATGTGATAATTGTCTTTCTGGGTCTGGATTACCTCACTCAAATGATATTTTCTAGCTCCATCCATTTGCCTGCAAAGTTCAAGATGTCATTATTTTTTCCTGCTATGTAGTACTCAATTTTGTAAATGTACCACATTTTCCTTATTTACGCTTATCCATTCTTCAATCAAGGAGCATTTAGGTTGTTTCCAGGTTCTGGCTATGACAAGCAAAACTGCTATGAACATAGTTGAGCACATGTCCTTGTGGCATGACTGAGCATCTTTAGGATATATATCCAAAAGTGGCATTACTGGGTCTTGAGGAAGGTTGTTTCCTAGTTTTCTGAGAAATCACCACACTGACATCCAAAGGGGTTGTACCATCTTGCATTCCCAGCAGCAATACAGAAGTGTTCCCTTTTCCCCACAACCTCTCTGGCACAAGTTGTCATCACTATTTTTAATCTTGGCCATTCTTTCAGGTGTAAGATGCAATCTCAGAGTTGTTTTGATTTGCATTTCTCTTATGACTAAAGATGTTGAACATGTCTTTCAACCATTTTAGATTCCTCTATTGAGAGTTCTCTGTTTAGGTCTGTACTCCAATTTTTTTATTAGATTATGTGATCTTTTGGGGTCCAATTTCTTGAGTTCTTTTTATTTTTTGGAGATCAGACCTCTGTCTGATGTGGCATTAGTGAAGATCTTTTGCCATTCTGTAGGCTCTCATTTTGTCTTGTTGACCATCTCCTCTGCTTTACAGAAACTTTTCAGTTTCAGGAGGTCCCATTTATTAATTGTTTCTAATTATCCTATTTAAAATAAATAAAGTGGCCATAAAAGATGAGTTAATTCCTCTCCAATATTTCTTGCAAATGTTTCTAAAGCAGAATTATCTCTAAAATGATAAGGACATTGAAACTATTCATTTTCAAGGAAGAAGAGGTCAGTGTAGTTAAGTCTAAATAGTAATGGAAGAAGAATTTCTGAAATAGCCTTAGCGATTCAATATGATTTTGGTTGGTGGATATTGCTCAAAAAACACATTAAAAACACCAGGAAAGAGAAGAATATATATATATATATGTGTGTGTGTGTGTGTGTGTGTGTGTGTGTGTGTGTGTGTGTGACTGCACAAAAAAGTTGTATTTTAATTATTTATTGAGAATTATTAGATATCATTTACTTATTTTGGAATAAAAATGTGAAGAAAAACTTTTCCAGAGTCAAAGTTTAAAAAGATTGCCCTTTTCTGACTTTTGAATGTTAGGAAAAACAAGAGGGAACACACACACAAACAGTTTTACAGTTTTACAATCAAGAGAGTAACATTTCAGTTGAAAGAAACTGATCAAAAATTTGTTTTTAAAAAGTCACTTATGATATATACTAAGAAATAATGTTAGCAGGTGAGATATAGCTCAGATGTAGACCACTTATTTTCTGGCAATCAATCCCTAAGTTTGTTCAACAAGGTCACAAAAATAATAATAAATATGATGGGGCTAAATGGTAGGAGTATAGACTTCTGAGACAAATCTATATCAAGAACTATAGTAAAATTTGTGTTAAAAATCACTTAATAGCTTGTTCCTTGAATAAATTTATTTTTCATAACAATGGAAAATGGGATATATAGCAAATAGACAAAGGTGATAATTGCTCAGTGTGAAAAGTATTTGTAAAGAAAGCTTAGCAGTATAAAATGATAAAAGAATTGCTAATGGTTCTGATGATGGACCTCAACAAATGAGTAAATTCATTGCAAACAAAAATATTAAGAAACACATTCTCTTCACGTGGTGGTTTGAATAACTTGGCTCCAATAGGCTCATATATTTGTATGCTTCATTCCATTTGATGAGTTATCAAGGAAGAATTAGAAGGAGATATGGCCTTGTTGGAGTAATTATAGTCTTTTTGGAGTAGGTGTCACCTTGGTGGAGGAGTTAGATCACTAGGTGTCTCCTTTAAGGTTTTAATAGTCAATTCCAGGCCCAGTCAATCTATCTATCTATCTATCTATCTATCTATCTATCTATCTATCTATCTATCTATCTATCTATCTATCTATCTATCTATCATCTATCTATCTATCT
>NW_026069281.1:0-3621 GCF_014885135.2 Alexandromys fortis
TTTTTTTTTTTTTTTTTTTTGGCTTCTTACTCCAAAATAAAAAAAAATTTAAAAGATTTCTAAACCAGGCTTGGTGGGTGATAGCTACAAGCCTGTAATCCCAGCCCTTGGGAGGTAGAGGTCGGAGGATCAGAGGTTCAAAGCCATCCTCAGCAACACAGTGATTTGAGGCTGGTCTTTTCTGTACTGGACTGGAAAGGGGAGGCAGAGGGCACGCATCTTACTTCCCCACACTCTTTGCTGGCTAATTAGAAAACAGATTTGTTAAAATTTTGGCCCAAAGAAAAAAACCCAAAGCTCACAAAAGAGACCAAAGAGAGTGACATCATTTCCTCTGACTCTTCCCTTAGGGCGCCCGGGTGTTGGGGAGAATGACTCAGGGCCCAGAAATGAAGCAAAATAGAGCAATTTCCAATACTGATGCTTTTGGTCCCTAACTTTACTCAGGGAGGGAGAATATTTGTGGGGAGAGGGAGGATAAAGGAGCAAAGAAACAAAATTTGGGCTCACAATAAAACAAAGAAGAAAGGGCAGGCCAGATCCTAATGCCCCCCCCACCCCTACCCCCCACCCCCCACCCCCGTCCCCTCGTACGTGCACCAGCACCTTCAGACTGCCTCCGAGTTCTTGGAATGTGATCTGGTGCTTTAGGAGCTTATTCTTTTTTAAGTGTGTGGTTTTTTTTTTTTTTTTTGACTTCTGTAAGCAACTATTACTCCTCTCTTGAAATCTTAGTTCCCCACAATGCCATGCCTAAGAAGTTTGTTCCTCTATCTCCAGCAATAGGATGCACTCATTGTTTTTTCATGCTCAGTGAATAAAAAAAGGAGAGAAAAGGAGAAAAAAAATACACGGCTGCTCTTAAGGGGTTGAGACTTATAGATAGAAGACAGAAAACACAGGCAGAGACATCTGAAAGAGTGAACTGGGCCATGGTGTGTGTGTGGGGGGGCAGGGGCAAGAGAGGAAGAGAAGAGAGAGAGGAGCCACAAACCAAAGTCACCAAGAGACCTGCATAGTCAAAATAGCTGACAGAATCAGAGAAACTGGGGGATGGGAAATCCAGCCAGTCCCTGACTGGAGAATTTAGGGTAGGGATCTGGGTGTGCCAGCCAGGGTGTCTCTGTGACTGGGCAATGTTGGGGAGAGGCTGGTGGACAGGGTTCTCTTTGATATGTAAATAGGCACCTCTGTTATCCATTTGAGACCTAGCACTCAGGTGTCCATAGAGTACTGACAGTTCTTCATAACGTACAGTAATTCTTTAGAGGTGTTCAAGACCTTGGAAGGAACAGAGGGATGATTCTGCTGGAACTCAAGGCAGATCCTGAACTGGGAGTTTGTTATCAGGCTATTGAGATGGCCACACACACACACACACACACACACACACACACACACACACAGTAGGATGGGGGCCAGGAAGTCCTCTTATGTGCTTCACTGGGTTGATCTAGTGCTCCATTGAATCCCACTAAGGCCTGGGAAGAAAGCGGTCCCCATCTTCAGCTTTACCTTGAGCTTCTGAGAGAAGAGAAAATGACCATCTCTGTGACCAGAAGGCACTGGGTTTAAGGTTACTAGAGATTCTCCAAAGGACTTCTCCAGAAAGAGCCAATCGGGAAATTCAGATTATGCAAGGAATCTTGGAAACACCCTTGATAATAAGCCCTTCTTCCGGTAACACTTTTGACCCAGAGGCCACCAGTGATAGATAGCTGACCTTGAACTCAGTGGCTTCAGCTCTCACTCTCTGGGAAGTCAGGCGACTGTGCATTCACCTCCAGACAGGTTCAGGACAAGCTACCTCACAGCCTGGAACCCTGGCATTAGAGAATGCAGCAGAAGCAGGAAGGCCACTCCACCTTCCATCCTCACTCCCAAAAAGATCATAAAAACCATTTGAGACTCATTGATGAATTAAACATGGATCTGTGGAACTTTCCTGGGACCAGACTGTGAATAAAACCATATTTGTCCCCAGGGAGTTTAAAGTATGGTGGGACATTAATAATACTAAAAGATTATTAGTGGTACTAAAAGAAAAAAAAAGCGGGGTGGTGGTGGCGCACGCCTTTAATCTCAGCACTCAGGAGGCAGGTGGATTCTCTGTGAGTTCGAGGCCAGCCTAGTCTACAAGAGCAAGTTCCAGGACAGACAGGCTTCAAAGCCACAGAGAGAGACACCTGTCTCGAAAAACCAAAAAGAGAGGGGAAAAAAAGTATAGCTGTCACTGGAACTGTAAGAGAGAGATTGCTCCCCTCACAGCCTGCTTATTTTTTGGCTCAGGTAGACAGACGAACTACACTTCTCAGCCCGTGTTGCAGCCGGGTGATAATCTGGAAAGAGTCTGGGCTCGCCCTGTATCTGTGCAGGAAAGCTGAACAGAGAAGCGGAGCCCTAGCAGTAGCGTGTTAGATGAGTGAGCAGCTGTGCTCTGTGTTTCACTGCTTGTTGTTGGCAGCTTTGCTTGCCTGTCAACATATAGGCTGTATAAATAACTCACATATACAAAAACATATAAATAAATAAAAGTGAGGCAGAGGTTTAATAAAAAGTGCAAAATTGGGGACCTGACATAATCTGGGGAAACAAAGTCGGGACAGTTTCTCTAGGGAATTCTGAAGACAGAGGAAAGCACTTAGCTGGGATCAAAAGAAGTGGACAGGTCAAGACGTACCTAACAAGGAGACTCTGGGCGAAGAGAACTTCGCGTCTGTTTGAAGGAGCGTCTGAAAACGTCTTAGAGGATTCTGGGAACCTTCAGTGGCCGATAATTCTGGCCTGGGAGCATAGCAGAACATGTTTTTTGAGGGGATGACCGTATGATCATTTGAACAAGTGACGCTTATGACGCCCAGAGACTGCAGGAGATGTTGAAACGTGAGGCTCTGCCGAGAGGATTTGGTGGCAGGAAGACAGCTGCCCTTGGATAATCGTTACAAGGGGGAGAAGGAATATGCTCCAAGGAACAGCGATGCTTCAAAAAGCCGTGATTCCAGAATGGTCTCCCGCTGAATGCCAGTGCAAGGGGTGGGTCCAGAAAGAGGAGTTCTCAAAGAAAGCTCAGGAGGAGCCGGACAGAACTGGCTGCGGAAGGTCTAAAGGCCAAGGAAACTACATTTGCACCTCACTGTGTAGTTTCAATTTAGGTAACTGAAGAGTGAGCTGGGCCTGGTGCCGCACGTCCTTAATTCCAGCACTCGGGAGGCAGAGGCAGGCACATCACTGTGTTTGAGGCCAGCCTGGTCTACAGAGCGAGTTCCAGGACAGCCAAAGAAAGATACACAGAGAAATCCTGTCTCCAAAAACCAGGAAAAAAAAAAAAAAAAAAAAAAAAGAATGAATGTTTCTGTGAAATTTTTTGAATAAGAGGATGGGGAAAGCTGAGGGCCATCACAAGACAGAGCTAGATTTGTCACGTAGAAGTTCAGCTTTAAAAAGATCGGAAAGTTCTTACATGATGACCGTTACGGACGCTAGCTAAAACAATCCCTGCGGTTCTTTCCCCTTTTCCTTTTTAAACAGTCCTGGGGCTAGAACAGCCGCCTCCCACATGCCAGGCAAGCCTCTGCCTCTGCTCTGCACCTCCGGCTCTGAGTGTGAATCTGCACTCTGTCC
>NW_026069281.1:7067-8374 GCF_014885135.2 Alexandromys fortis
CCCTGGTGTCTTTATAGTAAGAAGGAAAGAAAGGAAATTATTGAAAACATGAGACCAGCTTTAATATATTGGTATAGGAACTATCCTGAGAAAATGAGAAAACTATTAGGGAATATGGAGCAAAGAATAAAAAACTATATAGATGGAAAGCTAAACACAGGACCCTGGGAATTGGTCTCCCACGGTAGAATGTAAATAATGGTGTGAGACAGAATTCTAAGAGACAAAACAAAACTAAAAGTCCTTGCCAACATCTTGAGCATGTAGAGGGGAGCACATAGAAAGGAGCACGTAGAAGAAGCTCTATTTTGATTATGCTTAACCTTGATTTATGTCTGGAACCCTGAGTGGGGTGATGCAGTGAACCTGCCAAGTTCTTTGATCTGTTTTGTACAAAAACTGAAGCTTTGCAGAAGTAAAATTGCAGCAGATTTTCACTACACAGTGTGTCTGTCTGTCATTTCCCTTGCATCGTATCCTGGCTATCCTATCCTTCACCCTGTTCTCCCGTGGATAGTGGTCTCCGAGAGGGACGGTCCGTGGCATAACACATTCTAATGCGGAAGCGTGTACATGAACTTTTATTACCAGAGAACAAAAGCTGTTACAAATGAGGCATTTCCCAACTGCATCGGTGGGAGTGTCAGGTTGGCGGCTTACAGCAAAACCAAGTGGCTGAGTGAGTCTCGGCTGCTGCCTAATGGCCTACTTAGTCTTTGTGTTGGCGCAAGACACCAGTCTGCCAGGTTAATGCATTCCAAAGGTTTTCCCTGATAGTTGAAGGGATAAGAGTCAGAGATGGGCAGTGGATGACTGGTAAGGGGACTGAGGACAGCCCCAAATGATTTTGGCTAGGGATCTGCTCCATTTCAATTCTCTATAGTCAGGAGGCTCTAACTGGGTAGTCAACCTCATAGGATCTTAGATCTTAACACAGTCAGGCTTTGTAAACCGACCACTTCCCACCATAGCCGGCACCTGCGATGGGAAGCTATTGGTATCCATGGGCATAGGAAGGGCAAAATAATATAAGGAGGAATGCGTGGAACTGCCAGTAGGAGACCAGAGGTTTAGCTCTGTAAGCCCTAACACTAAAGAGTGTCATGACATTGGCCTGGCCATTTGATCCCTGTGAATTCCAACTTTCTCACTGTTGAACCAAGGCATTATTCTCCTGCTCACATAGATATTGCCATTATGCTTTTATTGGTTTACACACACACACACACACACACGTACCCACACACACTCGTTCTCCATAAAAATACCAAATTGGAAACTATAATATATAAGCAAAGGGCCAGTAA
>NW_026069282.1:0-2609 GCF_014885135.2 Alexandromys fortis
CTAGTGCATGGCTACACTAGCTAACTTTGTGAAGTGGTAAGGAAAACTTACCCAGAGTAGAGACAGCACGGGTCAGACACACTGCCAGGACCTGGGGCTCCTTGATGCTCAGGAGCCCACACTTACTTTAATGACCAGGACTGATGTAGGAGGGTCTTCTATCTATCTGTTGCTTTCATTGGTTAATTAATAAAGAAAACTGCTTGGCCTGATAGGTCAGAACATAGGTAGGCGGGGAAGACAGAACAGAATTGTGGGAGGAAGAAAGCAGAGACAGACAGACGCCATGAATCTCCGGCCTGAGTCGGACATAGGTTAGGATCTTTCCCAGTAAGCCACAGCCTCGTGGTACTACACAGATTTAATGGAAATGGGTTAATCAAGATGTGAGAGTTAGCCAATAAGAAGCTAGAGCTAATTGGGCTAGGCAGTGTTTAAATGAATACAGTTTCTGTGTTATTATTTCTGGGGCTAGCTGTGCGGAAGCTGGGTGGGAAGAAAAAGCAGGGCTGCTCACCTCATCACTAAAAAGGAACCTGAAAAATCTACTATCAGTTTTCAAATACATATTGTCATTCACTATAGTAACTGTCATATGCAATAGATTTATTGATCTTATTCCTCCTACACAACTGAAGGTTAGAGTCCTTTGGCCATCAGTCAACCCCCTTCAATCCCTCACACACACCCCAGCAGACCATGACCAAGGTTTACTCTCTGTGAGTCCCTTCTCTTTTAAAGACTCAACAAAGCCATGATATTCTACAGTATTTATCTTTCTGTGCCTGGCTTATTTGACTTAACGTAGTATCTCCAATCCCACCCATGTTGTCTCTAGTGACAATGTATCCTCCTCTCTTTAAAGACTGAACACTTCTCTATCATGAGTACACACATTTTCCTCAGTCACACATCCATTGATAAATATGGGTTTCTCTCTTATATCTTGAACATTATGAATTATGCTACCATTACGTGGTATTTTGGTTATCTCCTGGACATGCAGATCTGCTTTCCTGTGGATAATGATCCCAACAGTGGGGAGACTAGATCACATGGTAGTTGCATTTGGAATTTTTTTTTCAAGTTTTAAAGACTTTTCTTTGGATATTTAAAATGTGTATCCCAACAATTAAATCATTTGAATAAAGCAATGGCACTCTGACTAAACTGCATTTTACAGCCTGCTGGACACTTTGAACCATCCTGAATTTTATTCAAGATTTCACCACCTCCCACCCAGCCCTTTCCCTCACTAGCCTGCAGTGAGGGATCTGTAGAGCTGACTCACCAACCAGCAGGCAAGTTGAAACAAAAAGCTTCCAGTTCATTGAGACACTGTCTGTAGACAGAGAGAGAGTACTAGGCAATAAGAGAGAGGCACTCTGGCCCCCACACAGGCTGTGTAGGTGTGTGCAGCCCCTCCCTAACACTCACGTGCACCACTTAGTGGTAGGTGCTCCTGTCCCCTGACAGAGCTTTTGGACAACCTGCTGACAGTCAGAATTTCTAGCTCCTGCGTGTGGATAGCCAGCTTCCCCATCATGCCTGTCAAGGAGACTACCTTTACCTCACTTCTGTTCTTACTATCTTTGCTGAAAGTCAACTCTCAGTCATTTATTTCTAGGCTCTGTGTTCTGACTCATCGGTCTGCATGACTTTTTTTTTTAAAGATTTATTTATTTATTATGTATACAACATTCTGCCTCAATGTATGCCCACACGCCAGAGGAGGGCGCCAGATCTCAGTACAGATGGTTATGAGCCACCATGTGGTTGCTGGGAATTGAACTCAGGACCTCTGGAAGAGCAGCCAGTGCTCTTAACCTCTGAGCCATCTCTCCAGCCCTGCATGACTTTTTTTTGTGACACTATCATGGGTTGGATTGTTTGTTTGCAGTACAGTATCTGACCCAGTAATATAACGTCTCTAGTTTTAACTTCTTGTTCAAGATTTGATAGTTGTGGGTCTTCTGTGGCTTCATGTAAATTTCATGATACTTTTTCGATTTCTGTGAAAACTTCCAGCAAAATTTTGGTAGGGATGATACTGAATTTGTAGATTTGAGTAATATGGACATTTTAATTCTTCCAATCCATGAACACAGAACATCTTCCCACTTATCTGTATCTGTTTCTTTCATTAATGTCTCATAGTTTCCTTTGTAAAGATATTTTACAGCCTTCTTTAACTTTATTCCCCTTTTATTACTGTACATGTGATTTTTTCTTGATTCATTTTCTAGACAGTTTATTGTTAGGGAACAAATGACACTGGTTTGGGGACACTGACTTTGTAGACTTTAGCTCTACTGGAATCATCTATCAGTTTAGATATTTTATTAATCCTAGTATTTTACCTATGATTTTGTACTATCTGTGCAAAATACATACAAAAATCTGTGCAAAAAGACAATTCAGCTTCTTCTCCAAACTAGTGGTGTGGGACATTGGTCTGTATTTTATCAATTATATTTTAAATAAATGCTGATTGGCCAGTAGCCAGGCAGGAAGTATAGGTGGGACAACCAGACAGGAAGTAGAGGTGGGTCAATGAGAATGGGAGAAGTCTGGGAAGAAGGAAGTCCTAGTCTGCTGCAGTCCCAGCA
>NW_026069282.1:6639-8583 GCF_014885135.2 Alexandromys fortis
GGGAAGATGGGGACAATAGTGTTTTCACTGATGACTGATATGAATATTCATGCCCACCTAAAATTCATGCTGAATTTTAAGTCACAAGGTAACAGTTTTAAGAAAATGGGTGAAGCACGATTAATAAAAACTCAGGGTCAGAAATTGGGGTTCAACCTGAAGATCCGAAAAGCAAAACAGCCAGCCACTGGTTCTTACCTAGACCTCAGTCTGAAATAGCGATCCTGCTTCCTGGAATCTCAGAGAGACTAGGTGTTGAGAACTGTTTCCTCCCATTTTATAATCCTCTCTAGGACTGGGATTAAAGGCATGCACCGCCTAGTTTCTATGGCAACTAGTGTGGTTACTGGGATTAAAGGTGAGTGTCATTATGGCTACTGGGGTTAAAGGTGTGTGTTACCATAACCTGGTATGTAAAGCCGACCAATGGGACTGTTTTACTCTCTGATCTTCAGATAGTCTTTATTTATTAAAATACAATTCAAATGCCACTACAAATGGGCCTTTATGGGGGTGATTAGGACATGAATTCCCCTGGAGAGAACTGTGACCTTTAAAGGGTTTGAGGGAATGAGTTTGAGTTTATTTTATTCGCTCCCCCTCCCCATGCCTTTCCATCCTCCTAACAAATGAAGACGCAGGAAGAAGGAGCCACCCATGAATCCAAAGGGGTTTTACCCAATATGAAATCTGCAGGTGACTGGATACCCAACTTCTCAGCTTTTAGAACTAACAGAAATGGGTTTATACTATTTCTAATTTAAGCAATCTTAGCTATTTTTGCTATAGCATCTAATGGCCTAGACAGTAACGAGCTGCATTTTTCTTTGCCTCGAAGAAACTGTTTCCAGTTACCTTCCTTTTCTCTCATCTTATATGAATGAAAATACTAAGGCCAACAGCACATCAACAGTGTAGTAGTGTTGGAGGCTAGGTGTAGTGGTATGCACCTTTAATCCCAGCATCCACTCCAGAGGCAGAAAAATCTCTGCATTCAAAGCCACAGGTCTATATAGCAAGTTCTAAGACAGCCAGGGCTACATAGAAAGACCTTAAAAAAACAACAAAAGCAAAACAAAAAATCCACCACCACCACCACCACAGCCATCATCAGCCATAACAACTACAAAAAAGTATTGTGTTCACAGTCCAACTGTTGGGAAAAAAACTTGGTAAGAATTTTTCTTACATGGGTTTGCTTCATTGGCTATTTGATAATGGAAGGAAAGATGGCTTTTGTTGTATTTTATATTTTTCATAATATTAGAGCTTGAATTTAGGGCTCATTTGTGACAGGTAAGAACTCTACCCCTGAACTACCACCTTGGTGCAAACATGCTTTTTGAACAGTACCGTGTGTATCTGAGGGCAAGGTTACAGTCATTTTTGTTTGTTTGTTTTTTAAATACAGGATCTCACTATGTTGCCTGGAGTAGTTTCAAAACCCTGGGCTCCAGTGATCCATCAAATCTTTTGATTACCAATTTTAATGAAGTATATTCCTTGCATGTCTCAAGACACAGGTGATTCAAATTCTAGATTTTTCAAAACTACAAAATAACAAAATCATACCCACAGAATTAGCCATACTCCACTTCCTTCCCTCTCGCCCCCTTGTGTGTGTGTGTGTGTGTGTTGTATGCACTAGGGTAAGCCAGTGTGAACATCTATCTGCACACTTGCATGCAGAGCCCAGAGCAGGCCATTGGGCGTATCCCTCTATCACTCTCCACACTGTCGCCCTTAGATAGTGTATCAGTGTATCAGTAAATTAGCTCACCCTTTTAGTTAGACCCGGCGGCCAGGGAACTCTTGGGATCTGCCTGTATCTGCTCCCTCGTGCTGGGGCTACAGTCATGCACAGCCATGCCTGACCTTTTTCCTGGTTGTTGGGGATCCAAACCTAGGTCTCCATGAATGCAGAGCTGTTGCGGGAGGTCCTTC
>NW_026069283.1:0-3874 GCF_014885135.2 Alexandromys fortis
GCTCTGTAGACCAGGCTGGTCTCGAACTCACAGAGATCCTCCTGCCTCTGCCTCCCGAGTGCTGGGATTAAAGGCGTGTGCCACCACCGCCCGGCAGGAAGTTTTTTAATGTTAAATTTTATTTGGTGTGGGAAGTCCTTCTCTATATGTGTTGCTTTTATTGGTTAATAAAGAAGCAGCATTAGCCAATGGCTTAACAGAACATAGCTAGGATGGAAGATACATATATAGGCAGAGTCAGTGAGTTGTCATACAGGTGCCAAAAGAGAAAGATGCGAGTTGTCAGCTGGAACCTTGCTGGTAGGCCACAAACAATGTAATAAAATATAAAATAGTAGAAATGGGTTAATTTAAGATATAATAGATTTCTAGGAATATGCTAGAATCATTGGTCAACAGTGTTGCAAATAATATAGTTTTGTGTATTTATTGTGGGATCAGGCAAGATGGAAACCTCTGACAATAAATTAGCATGCCAACATGGTCAATTATATTCATGTAAAACCTGAGAAAACTTAAAAAGGAATTCTAGATACAAAAGAACAGAGTTAAATAAACATGGCTTTTGGGTAGCAGCATTTTCTCAAGTGGCCTCTGTTTGCTAAAAGCAAGCTCTGTTTACTAAAAACCAGCTTACAAATCACAATCCCAGAGAACCTAGACAACAAAGGACCCTAAAAGAGACATACATGATCTAATCTACATGGGAAGTAGAAAAAGACAAGATCTCCTGAGCAAATTGAAAGCATGGGGACCATGGGAGAGGGTTAAAGGGAAGGGGAGAAGAATGGAGGGGAGCAGAGAAAAATGTATATATAGCTCAATAAAATCTTTTAAAAAAAAAGAAAAAGAAAAGACCTTCTTTCTGGCTCATTATTTGGTTAGTTTTCCCAAATATTTCATGGCCTTTGAAAGGAATGTGCACTCTGAATTAGTGGTGCTATATTTTCTATGTATAAGTTAAATTTTTTACATTATTATTCTGTTAGTAGTCTTATTGACATTTTCCCATTTGTTTAATTAGTCACAGAAAGCAATGTTAGATCACTATAAAGTGTAATTCTGAATTTCTATTAAAGATCTTTGTATCCAAGTTTTCTTTGTTACCATTAATAGAGCAAGCATTGTTAGGTTAATATTTACAAGGTTTGTGTTTGTGTCTTAGATCTTTACTTTTGACCTTTCTTTGTTGGGAACTGTTCTATTAATAAAGCACCATACAGTCTATCCTTCTCTGCATTGAAATTTAATCTAATTCCACTTAATGCAGCTGCATATATAAACGTAATTTTGCCTACAATTTTTGAAAATGCACTTTTACTTTTAATGGCACATGGTACTTTTACATGCTTATAGGCTACGCTGTGACATTTCAGTATCTGTAATGATCATGTCAGATCAATTGGCATATCTGTCACCTCAGATATTTATCATTTCTCTGTGTTAGGAACACTCAAAATGCTAATAGCTCTCTTCAAACATGTAGTTAATTATTACCAGCTACAGTTATTCTGCCATGATATTGGACATTTTGGAACTATTGCAGATGAAATGACAGTGGATATTGTTATACATGGTTTTAGTGGCCCTATGAGCTCAATGCTACAAGCATAAACCTAGACATGAAGCGTCTGAGTCTTAGGACAGGTGTAGCATAGTGCATATTAATTGCCACTTTTTCAAGCTTATGTGTCAGCTTGCTTTTCCACTTACTGCGTGTGAACGTTTCACACGCATCTTTCAAAGTCAGGTTTTCCTTCTTAAATTTCACCATTTTATGATGTATGATGATATTTTCCTGTATTTTTAAAGATCTATTTTATTATTAATTGTATGTGGAGGTGGGTCTTGCAGAGGTCAGGAAAGGATATTGCATCTCCAGAAGACAGAGTTATAGGCAGTTGTGAGCTACCTAACTTGTGAGTAGTTATGTTCTACCATGCATCCAGCAGTATGTGGCCTTCTCATGGGCACCAAACAATGAGATCAATCAATAATTACCTGGAACCTTTGAGCCTAAGAAAACATTTTCTCTATATAAGCTCATCATCTCTGGAATTTTGTTATTTTGAGAAAACTAATATAGTTACATAAAGTTTCACATTTCTTAAGAATGTTAAAAAGAAAAAATTTCATTTGTCTAATTTTATTTACTATGTTCCTATCACCTTAATTGGTAGAATAGTACAAATGTATTTATTTATTATGGAGTATTTTAATGAAAGCCAATTTGTTGGTTCTTACCATACCAATGAAGGGATTTTTTTTAAGCAGGTAGGTCTTGCTTTCATCTGTTTCTGACTGTTATACCAATGAATTGTATTGTTTGTTTGTTTGTATAGAAATAATTAGAAATCTTATACTGATACTGACTCTTTTGAAATTAACAAATTCCTCTTCATTTAAGCATTTTTAAGGTTTTCACTGTCTATTTGTTTTTCCTCCTTTTTATTAGTTCTTTGAGAATTTCATAAATGTATTATAATTGTATTTACCCCTTTCCTAACTCCTCCCAGATCCAGCCCCTCTTCTAAATCCAGTTTACTTTAAGCTCTCATTTTTTTTGTCTATTTTTAATCCATCAAGTCCAAGTTGTTCTATGAATATACTGCCTGATGTGTGGCCTTCCACTGGAGTGTGGTTGATCTACCAGGGGCCATCCCCATAAAGAAAACTGGTTCTTTCTCTCACAGCAGATATCAAATATCAATAGCTCCTCAGCTAGTGGTGGGAGTTTGCACTTGTCTCTGCTCTTCATGCTGGGATTTTGTCTGCCTTGTACTTGCATCAGTCTTGTGCATTTTGTCACAACAACAATGTGTTCACATGTGTAGCTGCACTGTTGTATATAGAAAACACTATTTTGTCATTCACCATCTGTGACTCTTCAAATCTTTCTGTCCTTTATTCTGAAATGATCCCTTTGGAGGAGAGTGTGCGATACAAATGTCACAGTTAGGATTGAACATTCCACAGTCTCTTATTCTCACACCATGATCTTTTGTAAGTATCTGTGTTCATGGCTGTCTACTGATGTGGAAACCCCCCGCCCCATGTGTTATGAATACCATTGGTTAATAAAGAAACTGTCATGGCATGTGCATGGAATAGAGGTAGGCAGGGAAAACTAAACTGAATGCTGGGAGAAAGAAGGAGGAGTTAGAGAGAAGTCATGTAGCCCTACCAGAGACAGATGCTGGGAACTTTACCTGGTAAGCCGCAGCCACATGGCAATACACAGATTACTAGAAATTGGTTAAATTAAGATATAATAGTTAACAAATAAGAAGCTAGATCTAATGGACCAAGCAGTAATTTAAAAAAATATGGTTTCTGTGTAATTATTTTGGGTCTGAGCTGTTGGACAGCCAGGAAACAAAAAAGTGGGTTCTTACAAGAATCTACTGCAAAAAGAAGCTTCTTTGTTGAGGGTTGAGAGATACACTATGTCAACAGTCAGAAAAAGAGAGCAAATTATCCTACTGCTCAGCTTGCTCTCTTTATTCTTAACCAGTCCAGGATCCTCTGCTTAGGGAATGGTGCTACCCACAGTAGACAGTCTCATCTCAACTAAGACAGTCATAATGATCCCCTATAGGCACAGTCAGAGGCTCATCTCCAAGGTGATCCTAGAGTTTGTCAAGTTATTAACACCAAACACTACACATGGCAAGCACTTTATCCATGGAACTATTTTCACAATACTCATTCTATTTTATTTTCAATTGATTTTAAATTGAGAGACTTCAGTGTAGATTTATTTTTCTCTCATTCAAAATTTTCTCAATGTTTCTCAAATGGCTGATTTAATTTATTTAAGTCATTTTGAAAAATATATTTGTGTTATCTTTTCAAATTTTGCTTCTAATTCTTT
>NW_026069283.1:5971-8360 GCF_014885135.2 Alexandromys fortis
CAGCATATGGTTCTTGGTCAACAAAGACTGTCAGGTATGGGTTCCATCTCATGAAATGAGTCTTAACTCAAATTAATATTGCCTACATCCACAAGGTTTGTGTCACTACCACCTTAGCATATTTTGAAAGCAGAATAGATTGTAGATTACAGATTTTATGGTTGGGTTGGTGTTTATGTTTCTCTTTGGTAGAATACATTCCCATACCAGAGACAGTAGAATGGAAGGGTAAAAGTTCTATGTAGGAACCAGCTTGATCATTCCATGTGCAATGAGTTGTGTGGGTGTTGTCTTAAGCGATGGGACTTTGCTGACAGTTTATGGACAGAAACTTATAGTCTTCAAAATAGCCTGGGCTGTTTGGAGATTTCCAGGGGACCCTTTCAGTCAACAATCCAATTGGATGAAACTCAGTCCCTGTAGTAGAAGCTTCATGTGGTCACAAGCTTTCATACCACCCTTCAAATGTCCTACAGTTCTGTCTCTCCCCTTATTCCTTCATCCCCTCCCTCAATCTCCCCTCTCCCCCTTTCCCCACCCGATCCTCTCATTCTCATCCCCTTCCAGTCCACCCCTAAAATCTATTCTATTTCTGCCTACCCACAAGATGTAATTGTGCCCTCCCCCACTCTGTTCCTAACCTTTCTGGATCTATGGATTGTAGCTTGGTTATCATTTACTTAACAGCCAACAGGCTAATATCCGTTCTCACCAACAGATAGATTATCTAGGCAAAAGTTTACAGAGAAATGCTAGCGCCAACAGACATTATAAACCAAATGACCCTAACAAATATATACAGAACATTTCACCCAAATACAAAAGATCATAGTTTTTTCTCTGTACTTCATGGAACTTTCCCCTAAATTGACTACTTATTCATACACAAAGCAAGTCTTTGCAGATACAAGAGAAGATAAATAACCTCCTGCATCTTATCAGACTACCACAGATGGAAACTAGATATCAACAACAAAAGAAAAAAAATAGCAACTGAAAGCCATGGAAACTGAACAATTCTCTACTGAATGAAACACAGTCGAGATTGAAATTAAGAAAGAAATAGAAGAATTCTAGAATTTGGATGAAAATTGATACACATCATATTCAAACTTATGGGACACAATGGAGTGGTTTTAAGAGAAAAGTTCATAGCACTGAGTGCCTACATGAAAAAAAAAGAATGGAGAGATATCATACTAGCAACTTAACAGCACACCTAAAAGCTCTAGAACAATAACTAAAAGAGTAGATGACAAGAAATAATGAAAGTCAGGAATAAATAAATAAAATAGAAGCAAATAAAAAAGCACAAAGAATCAATGAAACAAATAATTGGTTCTTTGAGAAAAATCAGTAAGATAAAAAAATCCTTATCCAAATCAAAAAAATTAGAAATGTAAAGAGGGATATAACTGACACTGAGGAAATCCATAGAATCATGGGACTCCCTTTTAAACCTGTACTCTAGCCAATTAGAAAATCTAAAAGACGGGGATAACTTAATCTGTACCCTTTTAGTTTTTCTTATGCCAGGTACTGAGAGTTGTCTTCAGGTCAAAGGAGACCAGAATGCTGGCCTTCCCTTGATGGCCATGCTTTATCCATGGCCTTGGCCTTTCCAGTCTCAACTACAGGATTCAGTGGACTGTTTAAATAATATATTTAGTTAATAATCACAATTTTATTAGTAAAACACTTTCATTTGTTGCATAAGTTTCTTTCATATTTTTAATCACAATATCGTCCTTATCTAGATTTCAATTTTACTTTAAAATTTTTCTTTATAAAAATTTTATTTTTTATACTTTATTCCTTAAAAAGACAATTTTCAGATGTTCTTGTTCACATACTTTTTCATTTAATTAAATTTGCCTCTCTCTTTAGTCCCCTTTTCTACCTCCTTATGATCATGAGCTTTCCTTTTTCTATCTTATTGAGCTAAATAGTTGATGAATTTCTATAGTTTCATATGTGGTGACAAAATCAAGACAGTCTTAAGCTTTTTTGGTGACCATTAGCCAGATTCTGTGAACTTTCATATGCAATGCTTTTATTTCCTTTTTTTTTTTTTTTTGGTTGTTTAAAAATCAGGTGTTTTTTTTTTTTTTTAAAAAAAAACTTTAAAAGTTTTTCTCTTCCATTAAACATTTTTTTTTTACAAGAGTCTTCTTACCTTGCCATGTTATTGGTATTTTTTAATGGTATTTCCTTTCTTTGATTCTCAGTTGTTGTTTTTTGTTTGTTTGTTTGTTTTCGAGACAGGGTTTCTCTGTGGCTTTGGAGCCTGTCCTGGAACTAGCTCTGTAGACCAGGCTGGTCTCGAACTCACAGAGATCTGCCTGTCTCTGCCTCCCGAGTGCTGGGATTAAAGGCGTGCGCCACCATC